>NW_016814994.1:203908-225500 GCF_001698545.2 Rhinopithecus bieti | reverse complement strand
AAATCAGCCAAGACCTTTCTTTTTCAACAGGAAGGTAACTTAGAAGAAAAAATAATCTCTGGGAAAAGTGCTCCCAAGAAGGAAGCAATATTTACTGTGGGTTCTACATTAGTGTTCACAAACTTGGCTCTGCCTCAGAATTAGGTGGAAAGCTTTTTTTTTTTTTTTTTTTTTTGAGACAGAGTTTTACTCTGTTACCCCGGCTGGAGTGCAGTGGCGCGATCTCAGCTCAGTGCACCCTCTGCCTCCTGGGTTCAAGCAATTCTCCTGCCTCAGCCTCCTGAGTAGCTGGGATTACAGGTGTCCGCCCCCACGCCTGGCTAATTTTGTATTTTAGTAGAGATGAGGTTTCACCATGTTGGCCAGGTTGGTCTCGAATTCCTGACCTCAGGTGATCCACCTACCTTGGCCTCCCAAAGTGCTGGGATTACAGGCGTGAACCACTGCACCCGGCCGGTGGAAAGCATTTTTAACAACAATTTTTTAGGCCAGGCACAGTGGTGGCTTATGCCTGTAATGTCAGCACTTTGGGAGACTGAGGTGGGAGGATCGCTTGAGACCAGCCTGGGAAACATAGTGAGACCCTGTCTCTACAAAAAGTTAAAAAATTATCCGAGCATGGTGGTGTGCACCTGTAGTCCCAGTTACTCAGGAGGCTGAGGTGAGTGGATTGCTTGAGTCCAGGAGTTTGAATCTGCAGTGAGCTATGATCATACCACTGCACTCCAGCCTGAGTGACAGCAAGGCCCTGTCTCAAACAAATTTTTATATTAGTTTATGTAATGTTTATTGAAATCACAGTGTCAACAAGCACCTCTGGCATGAAATAGTCACAGGAGCAAACACAACTATCTCTTGGAAGCATGCAGTTTGACTAATGGAATCAAGTATATGCTGTACTGTAATAACTTGTCTCTCCATGCTGTAATGCCATCCTGACTGAGATTTACCTGGCCCTTCAATACAGCATTTTGCATATCTACCTATGACATGACGGGGGGTGGCTAACGGGGAGGGATGCACCCTGGGGAGTTTTGTGAATGTGTTAAGTGGAGTTAAGAGACCTACTGCATGCTATTGTATAGATTATATATTATATATTTAACCATTTGCTGCTGTACACTGAAGCTTTTCTAGTATTTCCTTTTGCTATTATAAACAATGTTGCAGTAAATATCCTAAATACTCTAAAACATTTGACCCTTAAATTATTCTCTTTGGAAAAATATTAAATGAGGTATTTAGGTCAAATAGTAGGCACACGTTGAAGGCTTTGAATATGTATTTCATGTGACCCTTCAGAACAGTTTCACACAATCACTGACACATTGGCAATTTCCCTGAACTTTGCCAATTTTTATCTTTTCTTTTAAAAATATCTTTGCCATTTTGATAGGTGAAAAATGACATTCTGCTGGATGTGGTGGCTCACACCTGTAATCTCAGCACTTTGGGAGGCCAAGGCAGGCAGATTGCTTGAGGTCAGGAGTTCAAGACCAGCCTGGGCAACAGGGTGAAAACCTGTTTCTACAAAAATACAAAAATTAGCAAGGTGTTGTAGTCTTGCCAGTGCACCAAAATGTAGCCATCTCTGGTTGTCTCAGATAGTATCCAGAGTTCTTTGTCTCACGGAGCACAAACACAAGGGTGAGGTTGCAGTGAAAGTTTAAGAAGCAAAATAAGACAGCTCTCCGCTGGGTGCGGTGGCTCACACCTATAATCCCAGCACTTTGGGAGGTCGAGGTTGGTGGATCACCTGAGGTCCGGAGTTCGAGACCAGCCTGACCAACATGGAGAAATCCTGTCTTTACTAAAAACACAAAATTAACTGGGCGTGGTGGCACACGCCTGTAGTCCCAGCTACTCGGGAGGCTGAGGAGAATCGCTCGAACACGGGAGGCGGAGGTTGCTGTGAGCCGAGATCGCGGCATTGCACTCCAGCCTGGGCAACAAGAGCAAAACTCCATCTCAAAAAAAAAAAGAAAAAGAAAGCTCTCCGCAGCAGAGAGTGGGGCCTGAATGGGTTGCCCACTATGAGGCTGGGGTCGGGGGTTTTTGCGGACTGGGAAGGGGAAGGAATTTGCTTAGTCTGTGAGCTGTCTTGGAGAAAGCGAAATTCAGCTTGGCTCGGGACCAATCAGGAGCTGAATTGATGATTCATTGGGGCTACTCAGCTTGGCCCGGGACCTATCAGGAGCTGAAGTGAAAGCTTGGCCCGGGACCAATCGTGCTGAAGTAATTCTTAGAGGCCAGGGCTCAACACTGGAAAAAGGAAAGGGCCCACCGGAGTCGTCGGAGCCCACGGTGTTCATGCCTACAAAAGGAGAAGAAACTTTTTCCTGGGAACCTGATGATTATACAGAAGACAAAGACATTTCTATGTCAGGTCTTGTTCCCTTATCTGAGTGAGCTGGAGGTTTGTGCAAGTTTTTATCTGAGTGGGCTGGAGGTTCTCCGATCTGTGCAGCCGCGGGCTTGTCTCCAGGCACACCACCACCCTGTGCTAGTTCCCTTATCGGTGCCTGCAGCTTGATTTTATCCCCAGGCTGCTTTTATATTATGTGGGGATGAGGCATTGACCCGTGGGTTGGGGGCTCTTTGGGGACCCTCCCCTTGCTGTCTACCTAAAGAAAGCTAGCTAACTCCTCTCAGCGTGATGGTGCACACCTGTAGTCCCAGCTACTCAGGAGGCTGAACTGGGAGCATCGCTTGAGTCCAGGAATTTGAGGTTGTAGTAAGCCAAGATCACGCCACTGCACTCCAGCCTGGGCAACAAGTGAAACCCTGTCTCAAAACAAACAAACAAACAAACAAAGCAAAAACAAAACCCCCTGACATTTGTTAATTGCCTTTCTTTGAATTCTACTGAGATTGAAATTAAATTGCTTATTGTCTTTTTTGTCTTTTTGTTAAATTGTTCACGTAATTTTGGACACCAGAATCTTCACCCCAAATCTGGCATCTACCAATACAGATATAAAAGCTAGAGGTTTCTATTTTTAATACAGGACTTTAAGAAGATGAGATGAAGCAAACTAAAGGATATACACTAGGTTCTGGATTATTAGTGTTATGTCCCTCTCAAAGAATAAAGGAGAATTTTTGGCTGGGCACGGTGGCTTCGCCTGTAATCCCAACACTTTGGGAGGCCGAGGTGGGTGGATGACCTGCAGTCAGGAGTTCAAGACCAGCCTGGCCAACATGGTGAAACCCTGTCTTTAACAAAAATACAAAAATTAGCTGGTCATGATGGCAGGTGCCTGTAATCCCAGCTACTCAGGGGGCTGAGGCAGGAGAATCGCTTGAACCTGGGAGGCGGAGATTGCAGTGAGCCGACATCGCGCCATTGCACTCCAGCCTGGGCGACAGAGCGAGACTGCATCTGAAAAGTTAAAGGAGAATTTTTAACCAGTACCAGCACTGCTAAGTTCTAGCATACATCTTCCTCATGTGAGTAGGACATTGTTTTATATTAAATAGTCTGTGCTGAGATCCCAGTTTTACTTCATTTATTAACAAGTTTTTTTTTTTTTTTTTTTTTTTTTTGAGACGGAGTCTCGCTCTGCCGCCCAGGCTGGAGTGCAGTGGCCGGATCTCAGCTCACTGCAAGCTCCGCCTCCTGGGTTTACGCCATTCTCCTGCCTCAGCCTCTCGAGTAGCTGGGACTACAGGCGCCCGCCACCTCGCCCGGCTAGTTTTTTGTACTTTTAGTAGAGACGGGGTTTCACTGTGTTAGCCAGGATGGTCTCGATCTCCTGACCTCGTGATCCGCCCGTCTCGGCCTCCCAAAGTGCTGGGATTACAGGCTTGAGCCACCGCGCCCGGCCTATTAACAAGTTCTTAGTTTTCACCTTCATACTTCTTCAGTGTGTAGTCTTTGAGGATGGTGTCTTTGCCACTGGTTTCTTTAGAAGAGTTTACTTCATTCTAGTATGCTTTGCACTGTGTTGGGCATGTCCATGTGATTCTGTGGTAACCCAAATCTTCTGTCAACATGTTCCATTTGATGCCTGTGTTTGCTCTGATCCGATCTGCTTTCTTTCACCTCTTTGAATCGAGCCAAGCACTCGACTCCTGGAGAACTGAACGGTCACCCAACTCCCCTGGGATTTCAACATTTTTCTTTTTCTTTTCAATTAGTTTGTGCAGTTTATCTTTCTAAAGACGTACTTAATTTTGTGGGATGGCTGGGCTCAACTGGGAGGTTCTTCTTTTCCATGTGGCATTAGCTAAGGTCACTCAGCTCTGTTCATCTGGGGCTGGGCCATCTGGTGCCTCAGCTGGGGTGGCTGAGGTGGCTGGCTACCAGGCTGGTTGGATTTCCTTTCTTTTCTTTTCTTTTTTGAGACAGAGTCTTGTTCTGTCACCCAGGCTGGAGTGCATTGGCACGATCTCAGCTCACTGTAGCCTCCAACTGCCGGGTTCAAGCAATTCTCCTGCCTTAGCCTCCCAAGTAGCTGGGATTACAGGCATGAGCCACTCTGCCCACTCGGCCTTGGATTTCTTAAATGGTGACTTGAGGACTCTAAGAGCAGCCAGATTTCCAGGTCTTAACCACACCACCCTCCTTCCTCTCAAAGCCATTTTCATGGAGGGATCAGTGGTGTCACTGAAGGTGGTAAGGATGAGTACTGGGAAAAGGCCACTGATTGGATGATTAAGACGTCCCTATTAAAAAGAAACAGTTTCAGCCAGGCACAGTAGCTCATACCTGTAATCCCAGCATTTAGGGAGGCTGAGGCAGGAGGATTGCTTGAGGCCAGGAGTTCAAGACCAGCCTGGCAACATAGTGAGACCCTATCTCTACAGAAAATAAAATATTAACCGGTTGTGGTGGCACGTGCCTGTAGTCCCAGCTACTTGGAAGACTGAGGCGAAATGATTGTTTGAGCCCAGGAGTTTGAGGCTGCAATGAGCTGTGATAGCACCACTGCACTCCAGAGTGAGACAACAGAGTGAGACCCTGTCTCTAAAAAAATAGTAAGTGCCGGGTGCAGTGGCTCACGCCTGTAATCCCAGCACTTTGGGAGGCCAAGGCGGGTGGATAACTTTAGGTCAGGAGTTCGAGATCAGCCTGGCCAGCATGGTGAAACGTCTCAGTACTTGGAGAGGCCGAGGTTAGTGGATTGCTTGAGTCCAGGAGTTTGAAACCAGCCTGGGCAACACAGTGAAACCCTGTCTCTACAAAAAAATAGAAAAATTAGCTGGGCCTGGTGGTGTGTATCTGTAGTCTCAGCTACTTGGGAGGCTGGGGTGGGAGAATTGCTTGAACCCAGAGGCAGAGGCTGTAGTGAGCCAAGATCGTGCCACTGCATTCCAGCCTGGGCAACAGAGGGAGACCCTGTCTAAAAAAAAAAAAACAATGTAATCATATAATTTTTATATGTGGCTAACACATATGTGTCAGGCACTGTACTAATGACATTAAAATGTATACTCTCATTTAATCCTTACAGTAATTCTTTGAGATTAATACTATTATTACCCACATTTTGCAGATGAGGAAACAGGCTTAGGGAAGGTAACTTCCTAAAGCCTAACTTGTAACTATATAAGTGGGAGAGGCGAGACTAGGTCTAGAATTTTGGTCCTTTGCCACATTTGTGACATATTTTCTCAGCTGTTATAGTAAAGGGTTAACTAATGCCGTATATATATGGATCAGAATGCAGTCATGTCTCAACCATAAGAATGAATGATGGCTGAAATATTCTGGGCATTTGGTTTATTTCCTCTTAGAATAAAACTTTTGCTACAATTGTGATCGACTCTCTAAATTTACTTGTGTTTTCATTTTTTTTTGAGATGGAGTCTTACTCTGTCCCCCAGGCTGGAGTGCAGTGGCATGATCTCAGCTCACTGCAACCTCCGCCTCCTGAGTTCAAACAATTCTACCTCAGCCTCCCGAGTAGCTGGGAGTACGGGCACCCGCAACCACGCCCAACTAATTTTTGTAGTTTTAGTAGAGACTGGGGTTTCACCATGTTGGCCAGGCTAGTCTCAAACTCCTGACCTCAGGTAATCTGACCTCCGTCTCGCCTCCCAAAGTGCTGAGATTACAGGTGTGAGCCACCACGCCCAGCTGACTTGTGTTTTCTTTCCCTTCTGTTGGCACCAAATCATGAATTTACTATAAAATAGGAAACAGAAAAGAGGAGTTAAACGAAGAGATTAGGGCCAGATGTGGTGGCTTATGCCTGTAATCCTAGCACTTTGGGAGGCTGAGGTGGGCGGATCTCTGGAACCCAGGAGTTCAAGACCTCCTGGCCAACATGGCAAAACCCCATCTCCACAAAAAATGAAAAAACTAGCCAGGCATGGTGACACACACATGTGGTCCCAGCTACTTGGAAGGCTGAGGCAGGATAATCGCTTTAACCTGGGAGGCAAAGGCTACAGTGAGCCAAGATCGCACCACTGCACTCCAGCCTGGGCGACAGAGCGAGACTCTGTCTCAAAAAAATAATATATATGTATCGTCCGGGCACAGTGGCTCATGCCTGTAATCCCAGCATGGTGGATCATGAGGTCAGCAGTTCTAGACCAGCCTGACCAACATGGTGAAACCCCATCTCTACTAAAAATACATATTGGCCGGGTGTGGTGGCGCCTGCCTGTAATCCCAGCTACTCAGGAGGCTGAGGCAAGAGAATTGCTTGAACTCGGGAGGTGGAAGTTGCAGTGAGCCGAGATCACGCCACTGCACTCCAGCCTGGGTGACAGAGTGAGACTTTGTCTCATAAAAAAAAAATAAAATATATGTATTATATATATATATTTCTATATATATGGGCTTGAAATTAGTGGGACTTGACTAACTATGGGCTTGAAATTAGTAGGACATAAAAATGAGTGGGCTTGAATATTTAAAAAAAGAAAAAACATCAGAATGCGTCATGCATAGTAACGTTAAGTGTTGTGTGACACGTTATGTATGCTCATGGTACACACATATATGTGAGTACTAGGTCACAATGTAAAATGTACTTCTACGTGGGTTATGGTTAAAAAGTTTGACCTTCTATCGTGGATGGAAGGAGTATACTTGGTATAAGTTAACATACCTACTTAAGTTGTGCTTAGTTTTAAATTGTTCTGAATTTCTAAGTTATTTTCCTGTTTTTTAATAAATTAAATTTGTAAAAAAATTCGTTCGACAGTTAGTTGTCGCTCTTTTAGTTTAGCCTGAAAGGCACCTCCCACGCCCCCCTGCCCCCGCGCTGGCTTTGCGAGTGGCTGTTTGATTTCTGTGGGCTGGGTGCCATCTTGTGGCCTTTGTGTTACAGTGTAGTGTATTCCCTTTAACGCAACTTGGAAATCCTGTTTCTGATGTCCAGAGTGAACTGTCCAAATTACCAGAGCTTGAAGTGAATTAAATCAAGACTACAGATTCCATTCTTTTTTTTTTTATTTGAGACAGGGTCTCGCTCTGTCACCCAGGCTGGAGTGCAGTGGCTCGATCACGGCTCACTGCAGCCTGGACCTCCTGGGCTCAAGTGATCTTCCCACCTCAGCCTCCCAAACAACTGGGACCACAGGCTCACACCACCAGGCCTGGCTATTTTTAACAATTTTTTTGTAGAGTTGGGGTCTCACTCTGTTGCCCAGGCTGGTCTCAGACTCCTGGGCTCCAGTGATCCTTCTGCCCTGGTCTCCCAAATTGCTGGGATTACAGACATGAACCGCTGCACCCAGCCTTGATTCAATTCTTAAAATTTCCATCTGGCCTTAGCCCCACATTAGACCCCCTAACCCTAGCCAATCAACTCTAAAGTATGTGCCATTTCCCGGTAGATAATCATGAAAGAGGAAGACCAGTCAGTGCTTGGTCTCTTGACATTAGGTGATAAGTACTGTCTTCTTCTGTAAGGGCTACTTGCAGGTGATACGGCCTTCAGTGGAGAAATGGGAAATGGGTGTATACCTCCTCTTCCCTGTGAAACGTTCCCTCATTCCGTCCCTGATTTTTCTTGTGGTTGGTTGTGCTCACCATGGAACCTCCACAGGAGTTGGCGTTTTTAGCACTTATTCCACTGTATTGCAATTCCCTTTTTAAATTTTTATTTATTTGAGACAGGGTCTTACTCTGTTCCCCAGGCTGGAGTGCAGTGGTGTGATCATGGCTCACTGCAGCCTCAACTACCCCGGGGCTCCAGAGAGCCTCCTGCCTCAACCTCCTGAGTAGCTGGGACTACAGGCATGCACCACCACACTTGGCTAATTTTTAAATTTTTTGTGGAGACAGAGTTTCACTATGTTGCCCAGGCTGATCTTGAACTCCTGGGCTCAAGTGATCCGCCCGCCTCGGCCTCCCAAAGTGTTGGTATTACAGGTGTAAGCCTCTGTGCCTGGCCATAATTCCTTTTCTTACATGCTTATTTCACTTATGAGACTGTGGGCTTCTTGAGAGAAGGAATTGTATCAGATCTTTTATTCCTATTGTCTAGCAAAGTCGCTTGCATATATTTAGGTAATAAATGTATTTCGTGTAAACAAATGTACGATTTAGGTGAATTTGTGTGTTCGAGTTGGTTTTGAATTTGTTAATTAAAACAATTGTAAGCTTAAGACTCAGGAAGGAGGCTCTTTTAAAATATATTTTTGGGCNCCTGGCCATAATTCCTTTTCTTACATGCTTATTTCACTTATGAGACTGTGGGCTTCTTGAGAGAAGGAATTGTATCAGATCTTTTTATTCCTATTGTCTAGCAAAGTCGCTTGCATATATTTAGGTAATAAATGTATTTCGTGTAAACAAATGTACGATTTAGGTGAATTTGTGTGTTCGAGTTGGTTTTTGAATTTGTTAATTAAAACAATTGTAAGCTTAAGACTCAGGAAGGAGGCTCTTTTAAAATATATTTTTGGGCTGGGCACGGTGGCTCACACCTGTAATCCCAGCACTTTGGGTGGCTGAGGCGGGCCATTCACTGGAGGTCAGCCTGGCTAACATGGTGAAATCCTGCCTCTACTAAAAATACAAAAATTAGCCAGAAGGTGTGGTGCCCGCCTGTAATCCCAGCTACTCGAGAGGCTGAGGCAGGAGAATTACTTGAACCTGGGAGGCAGAGGCTGCAGTGAGCAGAGATTGTGCCGCTGCACTCCAGCCCGTCTCAAAATAAATAAATAAATTTTTAGCATTTTACATAAATGTACAATATTATGCTAAAATTGTTATGTTAGTAATAGGATTGGTAAAAATTGCTTTACTATCTGAAACTAAATACATAGTAACTATGATAAACATTTTCTTTTCTTTTTAAAAGCTAGGTAACAAAATAATGAATTTATAGAAGCGGCTGTGTGTGTGTGTGTGTATATATATATATATGATATCATTATATATATATAGCTTTTTGTCCATGGTTCCTGGCTCATAACTCCCATAGCCCTTGTTATTTCCTAAGTGATTAAACAAGCATATCTTTTGTTAAAGCATTTGTCGTTTAGTCCTTGGTTCCTGAAGCAGCTTTGGAAGTGCTTCAGAGCGATCAAAGGAAAAGACCGTCTTTGGTTTTAATGTGCGGGTGCTGTAGGCCTCAGAAGCGGAGCTCGGAAAACAGTCTCTCCCTCTGACCTTCTCATACCCTCCTTTTTCACCTGCTCCTTTGTCTCTCCAAGGCAGGCCATAGAAACTGAAAATATAATCTGCCCCCACCTTTGTATCTTGGAGCTGGACATAAAGAAATTCTCTGACCTACCTTGTCTGATTGAAGGTCATAAGACCCTCATTTTAGAAAAGGTCCTGCCCTCTACCCAGGAGGAAGGAGTGCTGTACAGAGAGGCCAAGAGGAATCTGGATAGGCCTTGCTAGGATTCCCCACTCAGTCTATTAGCATTAGATCATGCCCTTTTTGTCCAATCACGTTTTGCACTTGATCTTAGCCAAAATGCCAAGAAGCGATCCAATCCCATTTTGACAGGGTTGTCCATGCTTCAATCATCCCTATCCAATGAAGTCTCCATAAAAGGCCCAAGAGGACCAGGTACACAGAGCTTCTGGACAGCTGAACTGGTGAAGGCTTGCAGGAAGGTGAACAAGAATTCACCCGTGTGCTGGCGTGATAGTGCACCCCGACTCCACGGGAACGGATGCTCCTGTGCTCAGGACCTTTCCAGACCTCACCCTATGTGCCTCTTCATCTGGCTGTTTATTCGTATCCTTCAAAATATCCTTCATAAGAAACTGGTAAGTGTAAGCAGGCATTTCCCTGAGTTTTATGAGCTGCTCTAACAAGTGAATTGAGCCTAAAGAGGGGGTTGTGGGAACCCCAACTTGAAGTCAGTCGGTCAGAAGTTCCAGAGGCCTGTACTTGGGAGCTGGTGTCTGAAGTGGGGCAGTCTTGTGGGACTGAGCCCTCAACCTGTGGGCTCTGATGCTATATCCAGGTGGACAGCATCAGATTTGAATTGGATCAGAAGATTCCTGGCTGGTATCCACTGCAGAACTGATTACTTGCCTGTTGGTGGGGAAAATCCCTACACATTTGGTCACAGAAGTCTTCTGTATTGATTGCTGTCATGTGAGAACAGAGGAAAAACAGTTTTTCTTTCTTTCTTTTTTTTTTATTTTCCTTGAGACAGGGTCTTGCTCTCTTGCCCAGGCTGGAGTACAGTGGTGCAATCATAGCTCACTGAGGGCTTGACCTTTTGGGCTTAAGTGATCCTCCTGCCTTAGATTCAGGAACAGCTGCGACTACAAGTACAGGACACCACGTATGGCTAATTTTTGTACTTTTTGTAGAGGTGAGGTCTCACCATATCATCCAGGCGGGTCTCAAATTCCTGGGCTCAAGTGACCTTCTTGCCTCGGCCTCCCAAAGTGCTGGGATTATAGGCATGAGCCACTGTACCCAGCTGTGAAAGTTTTCTGACCCTATATATATGTATGAGTATATATAGACACACAAATACATAGATATGTGTATATATATTCACCCCCACCACAGAGACATTTATGAAACTTTTTTTTTGAGAGAGAGTCTCGTTCTGTCACCAAAGTTGGAGTGCAGTGACACGATCTCGGCTCACTGCAACCTCCGCCTCCCGGGTTTAAGCGAGCATGTGTGGCTAATTTTTGTATTTTTAGTAGAGACATGGTTTCACCATGTTGGCCAGGCTGATCTCGAGCTCCTGACCTCAAAAGATTCACCCGCCTTGGCCTCCCAAAGTGCTGGGATTACAGGTGTGAACCACCACGCCCAGCCTATGAAATGATTTACCTGAAACACACATTTTGTTACATCTTATATATTAATAACCTTGTATTCAAAGATTTCTCAGTGACATAGTGTTGTCACAAAGTTCATAGGGGGGTTAGGATACCAAAATATCATTAAATAATTAAATAGTAGTTAATGTGTTTGAGAACAAAATATACAACCTGGAAACCTAGTGACAGATGGGAAGTTTAGGATGTAGGGTTAGATGAGCTCTTGGACAGAGAAGAGACAGTGAGGTTGTGGTGGGGAGGGTGTGAGGAATGATCTCTTGTGTGAGATTCTAGGGACTAAGAAATTCCTGAAAGAGCTGTCCACCATGATCACTGGAAACCTCAGAACACTGGCCAGGCTTAACTGCGAAATAGTTAACAGAAGACTAGAAATTATGGGGAGAAGCGGGGAATAATAGATGTCATTCATATATTAGTGCACTGGAAAGATATTGCCTGGTGTGTTTCGTAGAAACTTCAGGTCACTTCTGGTTTTTTTGAGACGGAGTCTCGCTCTTGTTGCCCAGGCTGGAGTGCAGTGGCGCGATCTTGGCTCACTGCAACCTCTGCCTCCCAGGTTCAAGCGATTCTCCTGCCTCAGCCTCCTGAGTAGCTGGGATTACAGGCACCTGCCACCAAGCCAAGCTAATTTTTTGTACTTACTAGATACAGAGTTTCAGCATGTTAGTTAGGCTGGTCTCAAACTCCTGATCTGAGGTGATCCACCTGCCTAGGCCTCCCACAGTGCTGGGATTACAGGTGTGTGCCACCGCGGCCAGTCGGTCACCTATTTATTTACATTTTTTTTTTTTTCTTTTGAGACGGAGTTTCGCTCTTGTTACCCAGGCTGGAGTGCAATGGCATGATCTCGGCTCACCGCAACCTCTGCCTCCCAGGTTCAATGGATTCTCCTGCCTCAGCCTCCTGAGTAGCTGGGATTACAGGTGTCTGCCACCATACCCGGCTAATTTTTGTATTTTTAGTAGAGACAGGATTTCTCCATGTTGGTCAGGTTGGTCTCAAACTCCCGACCTCAGGTGATCTGCCCACTTTGGCCTCCCAAAGTGCTGGGATTATAGGTGTGAGCCACTGCACATGGCCTCCTATTTATTTACTATTATTATTATTATTTTTTGAGACAGAGTCTCACTCTGTTGCCAAGACTGGAGTCCAGTGGTGTGATCTAGGCTCACTGCAACCTCTGCCTCCTGGGTTCAAGCAATTCTCCTGCCTCAGCCTCCCCGGTAGTTGGGATTATAGGCATCCACCACCATGCCCAGCTAATTTTTGTGTTTTTAGTAGAGACGGGGTTTCACCATGTTGGTCAGGCTGGTCTCAAACTCCTGACCTCAGGTGATCTGCCCGCCTCAGCCTCCCAAAGTGCTGGGATTATAGGCGTGAGCTACCGCATCCGGCCTTATTTACTATTTTTTAAATGTTTGTGGGCAGGTCATCTCTTGATCTATTATTTTGGGTAAGCTCCTACTGTTGTGACATTGTTCTGACCTCCTGCTATACAGGCAGCTACTAAATGATACGGGTCTCCTCCTTTCCTTAGTCTCTAGAATGGGTTTTCTCAGCATTGCCACAACTAACATCTTGGAGCAGATAATTCTTTGCTGTGGGACTGTCCTGTGCATTGTAGGATGTTTAGCAGCACCCCTAGCCTCTACCCACCAGATGCCAGTGGTGTTTTCAGTTTTGATAATAAGAACATCCCACATATTGCCATGTCCCCTGGTGGCAAAATCTCCATCCTTCCCCACTGAGAAGCACTGCTTTAGATTTGGTAGGTCAGCATCTTCTGGGACTAGGTCTCTAGTAGCTGCATCCTGGTTAGGCCCAGGGTCCATCCTCTCCAGTAGGGCAGGGGAATAATATCCTTTCTCAACTCTTTTTCCAGTCTTGTAAATGGCCACGAGACCATCTTTAAGATGGAAGCTTGGACTTACGGACTTTCAGAAGTCAGCTCTTCGAAGGGATAGTTTATAAAAGGCAATGACAAAAGGGGTGCATTTAGTGCTATTTTATTCAGAGGCTATTTATATCACCCAGTTAGTATGAAAAGTGGTGAGAGGCCAGGTGCTGTGGCCCACACTTGTAATCCCAGCACTTTGGGATGCCGAGGCGGGCAGATCACTTGAGGTCAGGAGTTCGACACCAGCCTGAGCAACATGGTGAAACCCTGTCTCTACTAAATACAAAAATTGGCCAGGCGTGGAGGCACATGTGTGTAATCCCAGATACTCGGGAGGCTGAGGCAGAAGAATCGCTGGAACCCGGGAGGTAGAGGTTGCAGTGAGCTGAAATCGTGCCACTGCACTCCAGCTTGGGTGACAGAGTGAGACTCCGTCTCAAAAAAAAAAAAAAGGTGGCAAGTCAGGGTATGTATCTTCACTTACTTGTGAGTACCAAGATATTACTATTCTATCAGCACGCACTTCAGTAATCAAATACTGAGCTCCTCGATGGCAGAAATTTGTTATTTGGTCATTGATGTATGCCAAGTGTTTAGATGCTCAATAGTTGCTGAATGTTGAATGAAACATTAATGACTGGTTTTTTTGAGTGGACCTACAAATAGCTCTCCTTGTAAACCATACTAACATGAACAGGAGGCTAGAAAAGCTCCAAAAATATGGAAACTATTAATCAAGAAGATGCTGGTGCATGCTTGTAGTCCTAGTGACTTGGGAGGCTGAGGCAGGAGGATCGCTTGAGGCCAGGAATTTGACGCTGCAGTAAGCCATGATTATGCCACCGCATTCCAGCCTGGAGTGTACGTGTATGAATATATACAGACACATAAATACATTGATGTCAGAGTGCGACCCTCTTAAAAAAAGGGATACCAGCTTATTTCATGAGTAAAACATTTGTACTTTTTACATTGGAAGGAGGAAATCTACATATAGAATTCCAATTGTATTGGGCCTATTGACAAGGTTATCACAAACCTGTTTCGATATCAAAGTACTAGCAGTCTTCAACTTTACTAATAGATTGGTTTATAAAATGTAAACTGTAAATTAGCATTAGAACATACTCTGCTATAGAAAAAGGTTATAAATGGCAACTGGATTCCCATGTATCTACAAATTACCCACCATTTGTGACAGAACTCTATTTCAGCCAGAAGCCCAGTAATTCCCCCACCACTTCTAGTGATGGCCTTTCCCCGGGAGAAGGGCTTTTTGTATTAAGAGGGGATGGCTGGGCATAGGGGCTCATGCATCTTCCCACACTTTGGGAGGCCGAGGCGGGTGGATTGCTTAGGCTCAGGAGTTCAAGACCAGCCTGGGCCACATGGTGAAACCCCGTCTCTACAAGAAACATAAAAATTAGCTGGGCATGGTGGTGCATGCCTATAGTCCCAGCTGCTTGGGGGGCTGAGGTGGGAGGATTGCCTGAGCCCAGGAGGTTGAGGCTACAGTAAGCTGTGACCATATCAATGTACTCCAGCCTGGGTGACAGAGTGACACACTGTCTCAGAAACAAAACAAAACAAAACAAAACAAAGAGATTAGCAGATTAGCATGGAAGACAGATAGCAAGAAGTTAATTTTCCTGGGTACCTGGTCTCTTAACTATGTGGCAATGTCTACAGATAATGACAATAAAGTAATTGCCATATTGGGGTGGCAAATGGGGTGATGAAGTAGCACTGGAGTTCAGGTTTGTATATGGTCATTTGTTAAGAGTTAGTTATATGTATTTAAGGGTTCAAATTTTGTTAAACTAAATATAAATATCTAACTTGTTACTTATAAATTTGGTACAAGCTGAAGATGTAAATTTAGAGATGGGGTCGGGGGCAAAAGGCTTTATGTTATTACAGAGCAGTGGGCCATGGGGCCAGCTATTCCTATTACTGTGGAAGGTGAGTGTGCTCACAAGGTGTTCTTTACCGCTACCCTCAAAGGTATGGAAGGTGAGCCACAGTGGAGTGTTAAGAGCTCAGAAACTAGAATTAGCCTGTCTGGGTGCAAGGTCGGATTTTGCCTTTGCTAGGTAGCTATGTGACTGTGGGTAAGTAATTTACCTGCACTTCAGTTTCCTCATCTGTAAAATAAAGAACTCAATGAGTTGCTGTGAGGATTAAATAATGCCCCTAACCTGCTTAACACAATGCCTGGCACATGGCATATACTCCATAAATGTCATTATTGCTGTTACTCAGTTTGATTCAATCTCCCATTTCTTCCTTTGGAAAGACAGGGAATAACTGCTTGTCTTTTGACATCAGTGTCTAACGCTAACGCTAAACATCTTTGGACTCTGACGTGGATCTTTATATTCTCCAAGAAATTACTACTGCAACACAATGTGGTAACGAAACCGTGAACTTTATTGAGAACTTTCAAGCATCATAACTTGAAGAAGTATTTCTCAATTCAGTTTATCGAAATACTTCAGCTTTCCAGCTGGATCTGGGATTATCTGTTAAAACAAAACAAAAAAAGGAAATTATTCATTTTAAAGCCAAAGTACATAATGTGTAATCTGACATTAGTTGCCCATGCCTTGAGTAAAAATTATTTTTGTATATCAGATTGTATATTTAGAAAAAAATGAGATGTGTCCTACCTACTAATTTCGGCTATTCCAAAAGACAAATATTTTTATGTATTTTTTGCGAATAAATTAACATCTGTACTCAAGCACCCCAAAACTTACTTACAGCTCTTCTCTTGGCCACCAGGCTTTCATGGCATCTTCAGGTTTGATCTAATTAAGTCAAACACATTTAGAGAGCATGGCTACAGATGTTAATGTACTTTAAAAATCATTTGCTGCTAAAATGATGGTATGCCACAATTATCTGAAAAGGAGGCAGGTGTTCACTAAGGGCTTACTGAAGTCCAGAAATCAACTTTTAAATCTCAAGCTGCAAAGTAAAAAACAAAAACAAAAACAAAAAAACCCAAACTCAAATACATCAAGCACTACTGTCAATAATTAATGAATACTGTTGTGTTCCCTCCAAAAGCATCACAGCCTTACAAACCTGTTAGACTTAAAAAAATTTCCAGGCCAGGCGCGGTGGCTCACGCCTGTAATCCCAGCACTTTGGGAGGCCGAGGTGGGTGGATCATGAGGTCAGGAGATCGAGACCATCCTGGCTAACACAGTGAAACCCCGTCTCCACTAAAAATACAAAAAATTAGCCGGGCATGGTGGTGGGCGCCTGTAGTCCCAGCTACTCGAGAGGCTGAGGCAGGAGANAAAAAAAAAAAAAAATTTCCAATATATTTTGACCGCACATTAACTATGTTACTTGCTAGTTATAGGTAAAGTACATCTATCTTTATATATATATATAAATAACTTACTGTAACTTTTGTAATTGACTGATTCTGAATCAATTTCTGATGGGTTTGCAAAACAGGTTTGCCTTTGAGGTCAAAGTTAATGTTACAATAGCAAACTTACTCATCTCTGTGTTGATCTGATGGATCTCAAAGGGGATTTGAAATGATACATTAAAGGTACTTTGAGCACTAGGTACCTTAAAGTATAAATCAGTCGGGTTAGTTTACATTTGTTGATTATGAGGCTTATAGAAAGAAATATGAATCAGAAGCTGCTGGCTTAAGCAGCAGCTTAAGAAGCCTTAAAAGCATTTCAGACACATCTTCAAGGTAGGGGGCACTTCCCCCTGGAGGTGCAGCAAAACCATCTGTGACTGATGAATAACATCTCCAATCACAGGCATGTGCTAGGTGTCCAAGTTCCCAGAGATCGGTGAGAGCTCCCAAGAAGTACAATTTAACTCTGAAAGGTATTACAGGATGAGTACCGGACATTTCAGAAAACATGTTGACTATTTACATGATTAACTTTTGAGGGCCACAAATCTCTCAGAATCTGATGAAAACTATGGATTCTCCCTCCAGAAGAATGCATACGTGTTATCACATACTGTGGTGGTCATTCTTTTTAATTTTATTTTTGATTGACAAATAATAGTTGTATATATTTATGTGTTTGGACATTCTTTCAACAGACTCGCTATATGGAAACTATTCCAAGTATTATGATAGGCAGTATTTATTAGTGAACAACACAGCCAAAGTCCCTGCCCTTGGCGTTACATCCTAATTCTAATTTTAGGTTGCAGTAATAAATGCTTTTACAAATAGGTTGGTTGGGCCAGGTGTGGTGCCTCATGCCTGTAATCCCAGCACTTTGGGAGGCTGAGGAGGGTGGATCACTTGAGGTCAGGAGTTTGAGACCAGCCTGGCCAACATGGTGAAACCCTGTCTCTACTAAAATACAAAATTAGCCAGGTGTGGTGGTGCACGCCTGTAATCCCAGTTACTTGGGAGGCTGAGGCTGGAGAGTCGCTTGAACCTGGGAGGCGGGGGTTGCAGTGAGCCAAGGTCAGGCCACTGCACTCCAGCCTGGGTGACAGAGTGAGACTGCGTCTCAAAAAAAAAAAAAAAAAGTTGGTTGGAGGATGTGTAGGGTGGGGAAAAAGTGGTGAGGAAAGACTTCTAAGATGATATTTGAGCAGAAATGTGAGCAAAGAGAGGGAACTAGTCATGCAGATGGAGTACAGAAAGAACGGCAAGGGCAAAGGCCCTGAGGCAAGAATCAGCTTAGCACGTTCAAGGACCAGAAAAGGGGCACACCTGAGGTTAGAGCACAAATTTCTACCAGTGGTTATCTATGGCTAATGGTACTTCTCTTTGGTTTGCTAAGGAAGGAAGTCTTAGGAGTCTATATTTTTCTATTACCCGAAGATAATGATTTCTTCCTCTAATGCTCTAGTATCTCCCAATTTCCTAACTGCAGCTTGTGTAAAACTCTTGATTTTAGAAGATAAACATATTCTTCCTAAAAGGTTCAAGCAAGTTTCTAAATTGTATTTTGGCAGGAGACTACTTCAGGGATTGTCTACAAATTACACAGCCTCCTGGCTGGGAGCAGTGGCTCATGCCTGTAATCCCAGCACTTTGGGAGGCTGAGGAGGGTAGATCACTTGAGGCCAGGTGTTTGAGGCCATCGTGGACAACATGGTGAAACCCTATCTTTACCAAAAAATACAAAAATTAGCTGGGTGTGGTGGTGCAGGCTTGTAGTCCCAGCTACTTAGGGGGCTGAGGCATGAGAACTGCATGAACCCTGGAGGCGGAGGTTGCAGTGAGTCCAGATCATGCCACTGCCCTCCAGTCTGGGCGACAGAGCAACACTGTCTGAAAAAAAAAAAAAAATTATACAGCCTCCTAAATGAAAGAATATACGTGTTTCAATCTCTTCTTTCTTCATGACAAGGAGAGAATCAATATCTTCAGTATTAATTGAGCTAGATTTTCTCAAAACTTCTTACTATGCATAGAAAGGTTTTGTTTGTGACTGTTTTCTTTCTCCAGAATACAGGAAGAAATTTGATACATGACCTATAAGACTTCTGAATTATTCTACCAAGTCTCCCCTCTGCCTTTTTTTTTTTGGAATGGTGTATTTATCTGTATACTTGGCTTTAAAATTCACAGCATCACACCCCATATTCTGCTTTCTCCAGTTTCAGCCACTCTTCCTAGAGGCCAAAGAATGTCTGTACTTTGATTTCTGCTTAGCAATGTTTACTTCATTTACAAAATCAAGACAGTTCTAGTAACAAGGAAAGATTATTCTAAGGTTAGCATTTTTTTTTTTGACTCTAACCATCAACTCAACATAAAAAAAAAATACTTACAGTTTCACTACCAGGTTTCCAGCCAGCAGGGCAGACTAAAAGAAACAAAAGAGGCAGAGGACATTTTAAAACAGAATTCAGTTACCTCCAGCAACTGACTTTTTCTGTTTCTATATGAGACTGAAGTTAACAGAATATACTAATAAGAACATTTCCAGACCACCGAGCACATGACTTCTATTAGCCTCCTGTTCACACCAAGGAATTTCAGTCATGGAGCTTATCAGCAGGCAGCTAATCTATTTTCATTTTTAGCAATTGTGTTTAGTTACATTAAAAATATAAGAAATCAAGTTGATTGCCCCTCTAATACAGTTGTAAAGTTTGGGAATCTGGTGAGCTGAAAGGCCTAGGCATGGCAAAAATTCCTCCAAATTTACATAAACTTCCAGTTAGCTTGTTTGCCATGTTTCCTGCAGTACTTTGTACTGATGACATGATTCACTATTTGTCAAAAGAGACTTTAGAATGCATCCTGACTCAGTGACTCAGTGACATTTTTAAAAGGAATATATGTGTTCTATTTTAGCAAAATGATGAACTTGTAGATTACAAATGTGATACTGAATAAGCCCAGAGATTACATTATACTTCATCTTAGCTGAAAGGCAGAAAAGTGATCAAGGATTATTTAAAGGCTAAATTCAATAATACAAACAGGCAAATGAAAACTACATCACTAAATATTGCCAGATTGACACATTCTAAGCTTGCAGAAACATAATTTTAAAAATTGCAGTAGCAGAAACTTTTCTCTTTGAGTTTATCAAAAAGGACTATGCAAATAGTGAATATTTTTGCATCTTATTTAGTAAGCAGAATACATTAGTTTTATACACACACACACACACACACACACACATATATATACATATATATTTGATTTTTAGTAGAGGTGAGGTTTCACTGGGTTGCCCAGGCTGGTCTCGAATTCCTGAGCTCGAGCAATCTTCCCACCCTGGCCTCCCAAAATGCTGGGATTTCAGGCATAAGCCACCATGCCTGGTCTGATATTTTGTTAAAGCACTTTAAATTATAATTTGGTCTGTTAAAAAGATCTGCTAATAATTTGTAAATAATCAGAAAACTGTGGAAATATCCAAATTACTTTTATGATAAGAAACCAAACAAATTATGCTATCTTTCAAACTAAAAAATCAAAAGGTTAGAAAGGAAAGGTACCTTCTCCATGTTTGTCAGTGTACTGGAATGCTTGAACCAAACGTAGTGTCTCATCCACTGATCTACCCACAGGAAGATCATTCAGAGTAATTTGTCTTAGGATTCCTTTGTCATCAATAATGAAGAGACCTCTGTAAGAGAAGAATGGTAGAGGTGAGGCCATTTCTTCTATGTATTGTGAATTCCTATACCATCCACACAGAAGGATGCTATATAGAACAAACACCACACTACCTACCTACTCCAATGGTACACACACACACACACACACACACACACACGTGTGCGCATATCCCTCCCTCAATCTGATGTATAATTTGGAATTATCACTGTAAAACTGCAGCTTTAAAAATTTGTTTTTGGCTAAGAAATGTACCATAGTATTTACAGTTGTTGAAGATAATCTGGCTTTTAAAAACTATACACATATGTGCATGTACTATTTTGAAAATAAAGAATAATTTTTAAATTTGTTTTCAAACGGGATCTCACTCTGTTGCCCAGGCTGAAGTGCAGTGGCATGACCTCGGCTCACTGCAGCCTCAACCTCTTGGGCTCAAGTGATCCTCTTGCCACAGCCTCCTGAGTAGCTGGGACTACAGGTGTGTGCCACCACACCCGGCTAATTTTTGTATTTTTTGTAGAAACAGGGTTTCATCATATTGCCCAGGCTAGTCTCAAACTGCTGGACCCAAGCAATCTACCTGCCTTGGCTTCCCAAAGTGCTGGGATTACAGGCGTGAGCCACCGTGCCCGGCCTTAAAAAAAAATTTTAAAAAGAAACTAATGGCTCAAATAAAATAATATAGCTAACATTAGATAATTTTACTTGGTTAATGTTCAAATGATTCCACATTTTAAAACTGCCTCAGTCTTTTTTGGGGCATATTTACTCTTGGAAATTAACTTAGTAACAGACTTTATGAAAGCAGAAAACATTAAAGACTTAGCAAGTACAAAAGAGGGGTAATTGCTGGTAGCAATACATGATACAATACAATGAACCTTGAGAACATTATGCGTGAAAAGAGGCTAGTCATAAAAGCACATATTGTAGGATTCCATTTATATGAAATGTCCAGAATAGGCAACTATGGTGACATAAAGTAGATTTGTGGTTGCCTAAAGCCAGGGGAAGTGGGTTAGGGGAAACAGGGAGTGATTGCTAATGGGTATGGGGTTTTTTGGAGTATGAAAACATTCTAAAATTGTGGTGATGGTTGCACAACTCTGTGAATACACAAAAACCACTGAAATGTATTCTTTATTTTTAATTTTTTTAGAGACAGGGTCTCACTCTTGTTACCCAGGCTAGAGTGCAGTGGTGTGATCATAGATCATTGCAACCTTGAACTCCCAGGCTCCAGCGATCCTCTTATCTCAGCCTCTTGAGTAGGGGGACTACAGGAATGTGACACCACAGCAGGCTAATTTAACAAAAAAAATTTATTTATTTTTTTTGTAGAAGACAAGGGTCTGGTTATGTTGCCCAGGCT
>NW_016814994.1:196845-203102 GCF_001698545.2 Rhinopithecus bieti | reverse complement strand
TTGAGTTTATCAAAAAGGACTATGCAAATAGTGAATATTTTTGCATCTTATTTAGTAAGCAGAATACATTAGTTTTATACACACACACACACACACACACACACATATATATACATATATATTTGATTTTTAGTAGAGGTGAGGTTTCACTGGGTTGCCCAGGCTGGTCTCGAATTCCTGAGCTCGAGCAATCTTCCCACCCTGGCCTCCCAAAATGCTGGGATTTCAGGCATAAGCCACCATGCCTGGTCTGATATTTTGTTAAAGCACTTTAAATTATAATTTGGTCTGTTAAAAAGATCTGCTAATAATTTGTAAATAATCAGAAAACTGTGGAAATATCCAAATTACTTTTATGATAAGAAACCAAACAAATTATGCTATCTTTCAAACTAAAAAATCAAAAGGTTAGAAAGGAAAGGTACCTTCTCCATGTTTGTCAGTGTACTGGAATGCTTGAACCAAACGTAGTGTCTCATCCACTGATCTACCCACAGGAAGATCATTCAGAGTAATTTGTCTTAGGATTCCTTTGTCATCAATAATGAAGAGACCTCTGTAAGAGAAGAATGGTAGAGGTGAGGCCATTTCTTCTATGTATTGTGAATTCCTATACCATCCACACAGAAGGATGCTATATAGAACAAACACCACACTACCTACCTACTCCAATGGTACACACACACACACACACACACACACACACGTGTGCGCATATCCCTCCCTCAATCTGATGTATAATTTGGAATTATCACTGTAAAACTGCAGCTTTAAAATTTGTTTTGGCTAAGAAATGTACCATAGTATTTACAGTTGTTGAAGATAATCTGGCTTTTAAAACTATACACATATGTGCATGTACTATTTTGAAAATAAAGAATAATTTTAAATTTGTTTTCAAACGGGATCTCACTCTGTTGCCCAGGCTGAAGTGCAGTGGCATGACCTCGGCTCACTGCAGCCTCAACCTCTTGGGCTCAAGTGATCCTCTTGCCACAGCCTCCTGAGTAGCTGGGACTACAGGTGTGTGCCACCACACCCGGCTAATTTTGTATTTTTTGTAGAAACAGGGTTTCATCATATTGCCCAGGCTAGTCTCAAACTGCTGGACCCAAGCAATCTACCTGCCTTGGCTTCCCAAAGTGCTGGGATTACAGGCGTGAGCCACCGTGCCCGGCCTTAAAAAAAAATTTTAAAAGAAACTAATGGCTCAAATAAAATAATATAGCTAACATTAGATAATTTTACTTGGTTAATGTTCAAATGATTCCACATTTTAAAACTGCCTCAGTCTTTTTTGGGGCATATTTACTCTTGGAAATTAACTTAGTAACAGACTTTATGAAAGCAGAAAACATTAAAGACTTAGCAAGTACAAAAGAGGGGTAATTGCTGGTAGCAATACATGATACAATACAATGAACCTTGAGAACATTATGCGTGAAAAGAGGCTAGTCATAAAAGCACATATTGTAGGATTCCATTTATATGAAATGTCCAGAATAGGCAACTATGGTGACATAAAGTAGATTTGTGGTTGCCTAAAGCCAGGGGAAGTGGGTTAGGGGAAACAGGGAGTGATTGCTAATGGGTATGGGGTTTTTTGGAGTATGAAAACATTCTAAAATTGTGGTGATGGTTGCACAACTCTGTGAATACACAAAACCACTGAAATGTATTCTTTATTTTAATTTTTTTAGAGACAGGGTCTCACTCTTGTTACCCAGGCTAGAGTGCAGTGGTGTGATCATAGATCATTGCAACCTTGAACTCCCAGGCTCCAGCGATCCTCTTATCTCAGCCTCTTGAGTAGGGGACTACAGGAATGTGACACCACAGCAGGCTAATTTAACAAAAAAAATTTATTTATTTTTTTTGTAGAAGACAAGGGTCTGGTTATGTTGCCCAGGCTAGTCTCAAACTCCTGGGCTCAAGGGATCCTCCCACCTAGGTCTCCCAAAATGCTGGGGTTACAGGCATGAACCACCATGCCCAGCTGAATTGTATTCTTTAAATGGGTATTGTATTATATGTGAACTATATTCCAATAAAGTTGTTATAAAAAACACAGGATTATAAAATACTGACACTTTCACATAAAACATTTAAGAAAAACTATTGGCACTACAAAGCAAATCAGCAATACAACCAAATTACAACTGTTTCACGCTAAAATTGCCCCCTTTTCAAAGAATTCTATTAATGTTTGTTAGCTCAACCCAGTGAGAGTATCTGGGTAAAATATTTCTTTAATTTTTCCTACTCCAAAGACACAGGTTTGCTAAGTAGTATGACACTTGTATTTAGAAAAAAACATTACTGGAGTCAGTTTGGAAAAAAGGAAAAAGAAATGGACAAGGAGTTGGGGGACCTGGATTTAAGTCTGGGCTCTGCAATTAAATAATTATATAACTTTGGCTAAGATCACGGAACTCTATGAATCTGTCTCTTTTATCTGTAAGATGACAGGGTTGGTGAAAGATCTCTAAATAATCTTCCAGCTCTAAAAGTCTATGATGCTAACATAGTTTAATCAGGGCTAATATAAAGTAACATAGTTTAAGTTTAGTGGTTTATTTTAAAGACTAATAGAACAAAGTAATATTTCTTTGTTTTTTGTTTTTTTTTTTTTTGAGACAGTCTTGCTCTGTCGCCTAGGCTGGAGTGCAGTGGTGGGATCTCGGCTCACCGCAACCTCTGCCTTCTGGGTTCAAGCGATTCTCCTGCCTCGGCCTCCCAAGCAGCTGGGACTACAGGCATGTGCCACTATGCCCAGCTAATTTTTGTATTTTTTAGTAGAGATGGGGTTTTACCATGTTGGTTGGCCAGGATGGTCTCGATATCTTGACCTCATGATCTGCCTGCCTTGGTCTCCCAAAGTGCTGGGATTACAGGCGTGAGCCACCATGCCCGGCCAATTATTTATTATTATTATTATTTTTGTCACTTTGTCGCCCAGGCCGGAGTGCAGTGGCATGATCTGGGCTTACTGAAACCTCAGCCTCCCAGGGTCAAGCAATTCTCCCACCTCAACCTGCCGAGTAGCTGGGACTATAGGCACACGCCACCATGCCCGGGTAATTTTTGTATTTTTTGGTAGAGACAGGGTTTCACCATGTTGGCCAGGCTGGTCTCAAACTCCTGACCTCAAGTAATCTGCCCACCGTGGCCTCCCAAAGTGCCAGGATTACAGGCCTGAGCTACCGTGCCTGGCCTCAAAATAATATTTCTTGATCAAAATTTGTTCTTCTATTTCATAAATAACATCTATTTCAAGGAGGATTACAAACATGCTTGGATTTGTCATAATGTAAAACCACTGAAAGGTACCTAAGAGTGTGGCCTGAGTCCTCTAGGTATACACCATAGTCCTTTGAGATCTGATGGGTCAAATCTGAAAGAAGTGGAATCCTTATTGGCCCAAGTCCTCCTTGTCTTCGAGGGGTATTAATCCTGTAACAAACAGAATGCTTACCTCTCAGAGCTAAGTAAACAGCATATATTAAAACAGCACTCTTTCTCTATACATGCACATGCACACACATGAACAAAATACACGCATTCTTTCACTAACAAAACAGGCTAATATACTATTTTGCTTTTCCCATTTAATATATTCATATCCTTTAAACATTAAAAAAAATATATACACAACGCATATTTATTTTATGTTTTTGAGACGGGGTCTTGCTCTGTCTCCCAGGCTGCAGGGCAGTGATGTGATCATAGCTCAGTGTAGCCTAGAACTTCCAGGCTCAAGCGATCCTCCTGCCTCAGCCTCCTGAGAAGCTGGGACTACAGGTGTGCACCATCTCACTGGACTAATGTTTTAAACACTTTTTTGTAGAGATGGGGTGTAGCTTTGTTACCCAGGCTGGTCTCAAATTCCTGGCTTCAAGCAATTTTCCTGCTTCAGCCTCCCAAAGTGCTGGGATTATAGGCATGAGCCATTGTGCTCAGCCTACAACACATTTTTGTTTTTTCTGAGACGGAGTCTTGCTCTGTCGCCCAGGCTGGAATGCAGTGGCATCATCTCGGCTCACTGCAACC
The DNA here is from genome assembly GCF_001698545.2 of Rhinopithecus bieti. NCBI lineage: Eukaryota > Metazoa > Chordata > Mammalia > Primates > Cercopithecidae > Rhinopithecus > Rhinopithecus bieti. Next base: position 199,052 of record NW_016814994.1, on the reverse strand, counting down.
TCTGCCTCCCAGGTTCAAGCGATTCTCCTGCCTCAGCCTCCCAAGTAGCTGGGATTACAGGCGTGTGCCACCACATTGGCTGATTTTTGTATTTTTAGTAGAGATGGGGTTTCACCATATTGGCCAGGCCGGTCTTGAACTCCTGACCTCAGATGATCCAGCCGGCTTGGCGTCCCAAAGTGCTGGGATTACAGGCATGAGCCACTGTGCCCGGCCTATAACACGTTTTTAATGTATGGATACACAGATATTCCTTGACTTATGATGGGGTTGTGTCTTTTTTTTTGAGACGGAGTCTTGCTTTGTTGCCCAGGCTGGAGTGCAAAGGCATGATCTTGGCTTATTGCAACTCCGCCTCCCAGGTTCAAGCAATTCTCCTGCCTCAGCCTTGCGAGTAGCTGGGATACAGGCGCCCGCCACCACGCCCAACAAATTTTTGTATTTTTAATAGAGACGGGGTTTCACCATGTTGGCCAGGCTAGTCTTGAACTCTTGACCTCAGGTGATCTGCCTGCCTCAGCCTCCCAAAGTGCTGGGATTACAGGCCACTGTGCCCAGCCGGGGTTATGTCTTGATAAACACATCATAAGTTAAAAATATCATTAGCTAAAAATGTATTTACTATCCCATAAACCCACTGTAAAGTTGAAAATTCTATGTCGAACCATCATAAGTCAGGACCATCTTTACTATATTTTACTAATCTCCATGATGGAGATTTAAACCATTTACTTTTTTTTGCTTTATAAACACTGCTGAAAACATCCTTGTATTCTTACTTTTATAGACTTGTCTAATTGATTTCTGAAAGTGAAACTGATAGATCAAAAGATATGTAGTATCATAAGCATGATCTCAGTAGTGTGATCATAAGACAAAGCCTTGAAGAGATAGACAGGATACAAGTGGATGACATTTTAACATTCTGAGAGTCAAAGAAATGCAAAGTCCACTTGAAACAGTGAAGGAAGTTAGTTATAATATCAGATGCATCAGTCTTCAGTACAGGTTGAGTATCCCTTATCAGAAGTGCTTGGGACCAGAAGTGTTTTGGATTAAGATTTTTTCTGATTTTGGTATATCTGCATACTTACTGGTTGAACATCCCTAATCTGAACTCTGAAATGCTTCACTGAACATTTCCTTTGAGCATTATGTCAGCACTCAAAAAATTCTGAATTTTTGAACACTGTGGATTTCAGATTAGGGATGCTCAATGGGTATTCTGTAACTTGAAACCAGGAGACATGGGCTGATGCTGTAACAGGAGGGTACTGACACAGCAGACAGAAAACAAAACGACATTGCTCCAGGTATCTGGAGCCCCAGTTCTGACACCCAAGTAGAAATCTCTGGTTGATGTGAAACCTATCCAGCTGAGAATGTATCCCCAAATTTCCTTGGGAAAGCAATCCCAAATTATTTGGGATGACGTAACTTTTTCCTTAGTGGATATGCATTTTAATCCTCGGAAGATTTAGAATTACTACAGAAGTGATGAAGCACAGCCCAGGCAACATGGCAAGACTCCATCTCTACAAAAATAAAAATTAAAATAGGCATGGTGGTGCAAGCTTGCAGTCCCAACTATTTGAGGAGGTAGAAGGACTGTTGGAGCCCAGGAGTTCAAGGCTGCAGGGAGTTATGACTGATTGTGCCACTGCACTCCAGCCTGGGCAACACAGTAAGACCCTGTCTTTCTTTTTTTAAAAGGAAATGATGAAGCAAATTAAGCCTAGATTTTAATTTTTTTTTTTTTTTTTGAGACAGGATCTCACTCTGTTGCCCAGGCTGGAGTGCAATGGTATGATCTTGGCTCACTACCGCCTCGACCACCTAGGCTCAAGTGATCCTTCCATCTCAGGCTCCCGAGTAGCTGGGACCACAGGCATGTGCCACCAGACTTGGCTAATTTTTTAAATTTTTTGTATAGATGGGTTCTCACTATGTTGCCCAGGCTGGTCATGAACTCCTGGGTTGAAGTGATTCTCCTGCTTTGACCTCCCAAAGTGCTGGGATTATAGGCATGAGTCACCATGCCAGGCTATTTTAATATTTTTATATTAAGAAATAATCAGTACATATTTATATATTAAGTTATTTATAATGTTTAAGAGAATTTGGCACATTAGAACTACGTAAGTATTTGGGAAGGTTTGTCTAAAATTGAGATACTTAAGGAATTCAAATATATTAAACATGTAACT
>NW_016814994.1:193904-195164 GCF_001698545.2 Rhinopithecus bieti | reverse complement strand
CTTATTACAACTTAATAGATCAGTAGTCAAAAAGTGTTTCCTTCTCCCTTATAGCGATAGCCACCCCCCATTTTATTACTTTTATTTAATAATACCTTTTATTTATATAGTACTTTACAGCCTTCAAAGGATCTATAAACATTTTACATCATTTCACTATTTTTTTTTGAGACGGAGTCTCGCTCAGTCGCCCAGGCTGGAGTGCAGTGGCGCGATCTCGGCTCACTGCAAGCTCCGCCTCCTGGGTTCACTCCATTCTCCTGCCTCAGCCTCCCAAGTAGCTGGGACTACAGGCGCCTGCCGCCATGCCCGGCTAATTTTTTGCATTTTCAGTAGAGACGGGGTTTCACTGTGTTAGCCAGGATGGTCTCGATCTCCTCACCTCGTGATCTGCCCACCTCGGCCTCCCAAAGTGCTGGGATTACAGGCGTGAGCCACTGCGCCTGTCCACTATTTTTTTTTATATTCCTATACCAACCCTATGAACTACATGCATCTATCTGTATTTTGGAGAGGAGGCAATGTTTTCCAGTACCCCCACCCCTCCTTTCTTGATAAGGTCCTCTTCCACCTTGTCTACCAGTCCTGTGCAACCAGGGATTTTATACCTTAATACCCTCATGTTGTCAGAAGGCCATGTTTAGAGAATATTACTAGGGTGGCATTTTTTCAAACCATGGTAGGGACTCCTTAAATCAACTGAGTTCTAAACAACATTTTTAAAAAGTGAAATCGAATAAAAAATAGGAGACTATATCATACATAGTAAGGGTAAATTATGAAACATATGTTTGTATATACAAATACATATATATGTTTGTCTTCAACAGTGATATTCAAAATAAAACAACCTTAACTCAAAGCTGGCTTTTGTTCTGGAGGTTTCTGAAAGGGACCAGGCAGGAGGACTAACTACTTGGGGAGGGAAGGGAAATGGCTATTTACCACATGATATGAGGGTTTTTCAGCATTTTAAGGAGCATGGCTGTGCTGGTGCATCCAGATGGAATGTTGCTGTATATTTATGTGCCTGTGTACTGGCTGGCAATGAAAAATGTATTTCCTACTGTGAGACATGGTCAAGAAAGTTTGAAAAACATAGACTTCGGGCACAAGTTCCTATCAGAGACCAATACAGGATTTTAACATGTTTTAGCTGTTCAGGTATAGCACTGTCATGTCCAAGTAGACAGTTCTAATCTAGGATGATGTCCCTGGAAACCTGGGCTATAAAATGTATTTTAAATATTTTCTAAAGGG
>NW_016814994.1:173878-193675 GCF_001698545.2 Rhinopithecus bieti | reverse complement strand
TTTTTTTTTTTTTTGTGGTAGGGTCTCACTCTGTCGCCCAGGCTGGAGTGCAGTGGTGTGATCTCAGCTCACTGCAACCTCCGCCTCCCGGGTTCAAGCAATTCTCCTGCCTCAGCCTGCTGAGTAACTGGGACTACAAGCACCCACCACCACGCCTGGGTAATTTTTTTTGTATTTTTAGTCGAGATGGGGTTTCACCATGTTGGCCAGACTGGTCTAGAACTACTGACCTCAGGTGATCTGCCCATCTCGGCCTCCCAAAGTGCTGGGATTACAGGCGTGAACCACTGCGCCCAGCCTCTGCCTTTCTTCTTATTTCAAGGAATGCTACCTAGAGATACATTTGACCAACTTCTTAGTGAAGACAGAAAAAGTTTTGGCAGGAAACTGAAGGGTTACGTTTGTAACTTTCCTCCTTGTAGACTGTGGTAAATGCCCCAGGATTCTTCCTTCTCTAACCAGGCACAGTCCAGCATTACATGAAAACAGGAAGAAGCTATCTTAGCTCCTTGTCCCAGAAGACCATTGCTAACAACATGCTCCAATTAACTATCTCTTACCCATTATGGAGTTATGAATAACAATGGAGAAACATAACATATTTTTCTGCTACATTAGACTAATTTCCAAATTCAGGGTGTTAGTCGTATATATTTAACATACATGTTAACTTTCTGGTTTTATAAACATGAATTTAGAAGGCCTGTCATTTTTTATGTTTACTGAAATTTCTACTTCTGGTTTCTATTAGAAATTAAGCTATACTTAAAATCAGGTCACAGTATGAGTTGATTAGAAAGAAGCAAGTTCTTACTAATTTAAAAGATTATATATTATGCAGACTCATAACTTTAGTCTCAATGTAATAATTTTCATGAGAATTCTTCCTATTTGGCTTAGAGCGGGGGTTGGCAAACGGGTCAACAGGCCAAATCCAGTAGAAAAAAATTGTTAATCCCTGGCCTAGAAACAACCTATAGAAGTGAGCTTAAGTATACCTTCCCTGCAAGTTTAAATATGATTTATGTGGTTCTAGATTAGTCCTAATGGAAAAAGGCACAGTGGCAAAGATAGAGGAGGAAACTTCTAGTTACTTTTTTTAACCAAAAGTAAGTTCCAAGAGAATAAAAGATAAAATTGACATAACTCTTTTGGTCTCTTTTCACTTTCATGAGTTTTGAAAACACTCAAAATAGTGTTTTGCAAAATAAAATTAAATCCTTAATGTGAATAAAGCTGTAGGAGTATTTACTTTTAGTCAACTTTCTGACCATATACAAAAATGCTCACTGTCATAGAGTTAAAGACGAGAAACCCCACAATAAGCATAACATATACACAGGTGTTATTCCTTATTCCTTAAGCAGTATATAGTATTTTCAGCAAAATGTTCAAATCCCAGAAAAGCAACAGATGCAGCAAAGAATAAAATGGAAAACCACAGTTACATGGTATCACGAGAGAAAATGGCTTAATTTTCTTTTTCGAGACGGAGTCTCACTCTGTCGCCAGGCTGGAGTGCAGTGGTGTAATCTCGGCTTACTGCAACCTCTGCCTCCAGGGTTCAAGTGATTCTCCTGCCTCAGCCTCCCGGGTAGCTGGGACTACAGGTGCGTACCACCACACCTAGCTAATTTTGTATTTTAGTAGAGATGGGGTTTCACCATGTTGGCCAGGATGGTCTTGATCTCTTGACCTTGTGATCCACCCGCCTTGGCCTCCCAAAGTGCTGGGATTACAGAATCATTTTTCTAATTAAGAGGGATACATTAAAAAGAATTATGGCATAAGTCTTGCTTTAAATGCTTTCTAAAATATTATCAGTCCATTTTCTTGCCTTAGTAGGTATAGCTTAATGAATATATTATAGCTTTCCTCTAATTATTCCATTATAACATAATCATGTAGACATAAGTATTGAGGTCGATGTGTTATGACTCTGAAATATATGGTAGATGTTACCTTTTAAATACATTTCTTTACTTCAACTTGCCTTTTAAAACCAAGAGCTGAACAAAATTTCTGTTTGATATTCCTAAAAAACAATTGATAAAGACTAAGATTTTACTAGCTGCTATTTACATGTATTACTTACAAATCAAGTGGGTAGAAGAAAAAAACCAAGTATTTCCCACGATAATCAGTTAACTTCAGCTCCTTAAATTCTCCATCGATCACAGCTGTTCCTTCCCAGTAGGGCGCTGGCTTGGAAACTAAGAAAGAAAAATACATGATGTTCTGTAACACTTAGAAAGTTGGTGGAATGGTAGAAGGACATCTTTAGAAAATCACTAAAAATCAGGGCTACCTTTAGATCTCTTTGGCAGTCTGGTGAAGCTTACAGACTTCTTAAAAGAGTGTTATTGAATGCAAAAAGGAAAATACATAGAATTACAAAAGAAACCAATTGTATTTAAATGCAATTATCAAAATATTTTTTAAAATGGTGATATCATAATACACGTGCTCTGTAACACTTCAAAACTGCAAGATCTAGTTGTGATCTGACAACTTAACTACCTAAGATAACGATGAGTGAAGATGGTGTTTCAGGATACCTGCAATAACCATAATGTAGCAAGAAAATAACTGTGGTTCTATTGGTGAAAGGTACAAGTACTGCTGAAGCTAGTGTAGTTTGTTGCTGACATTCATAATAGAAGGAAACACTAACTTTCAGATGGGGGTTAGTGAAAATAAATACTTTCTTCCCCTATTCATGCTCACAGACCCCTTAAATTCCACCCTGCACTAAATCCTCCTGGATACTTCACTATAGCCCTGCTTCAAGTTGTCAACTTCCTACATTTCAAATAATTAGATTCTCCTTTCTCTAATGGAAGTCTTCCAGATGTACTAATTTAGTTCGTCCAGCTTCTAACACACATGGAGGACCTGCTGCAGATGAGGCTACACAAAATGAGGAGGGAATGTACAAATACGTCAGGCTAGAAGTGTAAAATCCCAGACCATGGGATCATTTTCCTAGAGGGCTTTGAAAGAAGACTCCCTTGAACAGGTTTCAAGTGACCCAATGGAAACTGAACAGTTCATGCCGCTGTCTTGTAAGGGCATACAGTAATTTTAGCTAACACTCTTAGATAATAATGCACCTTCATGCTCTGTTAACACATTCAGATAGCACTTATACTTTCAGACCCCTTACAAACACTGAGGTCAATACTTGCTTCCAAGTTGGCTAAGGTTCCTAGAAAGTAAGGCTTATACTTTTCTGTAACAGCCACCATTTATGGTCACTCCAAAATAGAGACAAACGACATGAATTTCTCTTAAAAATTAATATATAACATATGATTACTTATCTTGAGCCAGCATCCTACCTCATATATATAATCCTGATCTGATTAGGTAAAGGCCAGGAGGGAGAAATAGACAGAAGGGTATTCAATTATATATACTTTAAATAAATTACTTAAAATGCTACTTAAGTGAAAGGTTATAATAATTTTCATGATCTATTACAATGATGCACCCTTAATGATTTTAGCATACTCGCGGAAAACGCATATTTGAAAATAAATTTTGTTTTTGAAAATTGACTTTTGGAAATATTTGGTTAAGAAGCAGTTACTCTTGGGCTAAGATCATACAAATGGATTCCGCAAAGCAATCGCCTTGCATTTATGCAAAAAAAAACACAAATTGTCTTGGATTATAAATTTCCGTATTAACATTAAAGATTGTTGGTAAATGCAGAGAAGCCTACAAACGAATACTTACAACCCTCTCTCTCCATAAGCTCGCATCAATTAACTACTGTTAACCATTCTAATGTCTGTTTTCGGCAGTCTTATTTTTTAAATTTACTTTATTTTATTGTATTTATTTTTTGAACGACAGAGTCTCAGTCTGATTGGGGGCCTCAGGATGGAGTGCAGTGGTGTGATCTGGGCTGCACTGCAACCTCTGGGGCTCCCGGGTTCGAGGGATTCTCTTTCCTCAGCCTGCCCAGTAGCTGCGGATTCACGGGGTATTGCGCCATCACACGCCCGCTATTTGTGTATTTTTAGTAAGGAGATGGGTTTCATCATGTTGGCCAGGTTCTGGTCTCCCGAACTCCTGACCTCAGGTGATCAGCCAAGGCTCCGGGCCTCCTAAAGTGCTGAAATTATAGACATGAGCCACCACGGCGTTGGCGCTTTCCATGCTTTTTTAAATACAAAATTTGCCAACCCCAAAATTGCATCCCCGCGCTTTTTTCCTCCTAAAGGAAACCAGTGAAATTAATTATAAAAGTTTTTGATATTACTAAAAATTCATTTGAAAATCATAGGCCTTAATGGGCTCCATAATAGTCTTTAGCTAACAAAAGTCTTTGTATCATTTAATTCTAGGTAAGCCTGCAATAACCATAATGTGCAAGAAACAAATGTAGTAAACAACTAAAATGTTAAGTTTTGGCTGTAAGGGAAAGCTTTTGGGAAGTAGATTTTTGTTTCCTTGGAAAATATTGTAGATGTAAGTAAACACTTAACTCGGCTGGAACATATTAAAATACTTTCCCAGGTACAGAAAACCAGTGGACTTGGAAATACTGATTTTAAAATTTAAAACTGGTTTTCTTAAAATCCAAAGTAGGCCCGGGCGCGGCGCGCGCGTGGCTCACGGCCTATAATGCCCAGGCCTTTGGAGGGCCGAGGCCAGGCGGATCATGAGGTCAGGAGTTCCACTGACGCACCTGGCCAATAGCAAGTGAAAACGCCTGTCTCTACTAAAAATCAAAAATTAGCCAGTCGTGTGGTGCGCGCCTGTAGTCCCAGCTACTCGGGAGGCTGAGGCAGAAGAATCACTTGAACCAGGGTGGCGGAGGTTGCAGATTGCCCCACCACACTCCAGCCTGGGTGACTGAGCGTGACTTCGTCTAAAAAAAAAAAAAAAGTCCCAAAGTAGTTAACGTTCAGTAAGTAATAACTGTAAATGTTTAAGAGGACAAAACAGTTTTTCTCATTTATCACTCCCAACCCATCCTAAGTCATAACAACATTCCATTTAACTCTAGGGATTCAGAATTGTGAAGCATTACTTTTTTCACTGAATACTGGCATGGAACATGCTGTAACTGAACCATAAAAGCCAACTGCACACCTACAGAATGTCAAATGATCTGTAGGAAAAGCAGGTTACTGAATAGCAAGCAAGAGACAGTCTTTATCTATAACCACTGTTCACTTTTGGTTAATTTTAACATCCAGATGTAGCAGGCCACAACTTTCACAGTATCTACTTCGTCTGACGTGTCATTCCTGAAAGTGGCCATTAGCTTTGTACACTGGACAGAAATGCAAATAATCAAAAACCAAATTGGCAGGACACAAATTTGCCACGAGGTTTATCATCAACCCAAATGCATACCTCTAACCTCCTTTCCCCTCATTTCCCTCAAAAGTACACTCTGTAATAGGTTCTTCATGTCTGAGAAACATAAGGAATATCCATTAACTACACAAGCTTTGGGGAAAGTGGCTTTTACTAATAATCTTTGTAAGATGCAAACAAAAAGGAAGAAAGAAAAACGAAATGTTTGACCTCCCGAGCACTGTGTTTAGCAACTTTTCTGTTTAATCAAACTTTTTGTGAATCATTATTCAACCTATCAATGTCTTCCTTCGCTGAAACAGTACCTGAAAAAGACGGGATGTGCTGCAGGCACTTTGAGATGTTTCAGAACTGTTTCAGTTTGCCCAACATCCTCGATGCAAACTCGGGACTAGGGCCACCCACTTTCCCTCAGCTGCGGCTTTTGGGGTAACCACTACCTCTTCTAAAATCTGATCAGTGGAAACCATACCTTTCTTCACAGCTAGAACTCCCCTTTATTCCCTTCCCCGCCCTCCTAGGAGAGAACCAGGCCCGCCCAGGGCCCGGAGGCAGCCTAGGGGGTGCCGCCCAAGCCCAGACTCCGGGGGTGTAACCGGGGTACACGTGTCTCCGGAGTCTCCCCTCCCACCCTCTGGCGGGACGCCACCTACTCTTGGCTTTGCTTAGGTGCAGGGAGTGGTCGGCGACCGATACCCGGGATGCCTCTCCCGGGTACACTTGTCCACCAGCGTAGAAGTGGCACTCCTCTTCGCGGGTGCGGGGCCTGTCCTCAGTCTCCCAGCCCCGCACAGCTCCAGCCGGCAGCAGGAACAGCAGTAGCGGCAGCAGAAGCAGCCTTCGGTCCCGGCCTTGGGCCGGAGTTGTCGCGGCTAGCAGCGGCAGCGCCTCCATGACCACGCGAGCGCAGAAACACGTCCCTTGGCGCGAGCGCGGCTTCTCCCGCCGCCAGGCAGCTACAACCGCGTGCACGACGCCCGCGCGAGCCGGGGCGCGGCCTCGCGAGACCTGCTCCGCCCCCTCCCCCCCAGCTCACCGCCCCGCCACGTGGGCGCCGGCCCCGCCTCCCCTCTCCCAAGCCTGCATAAGCGCCTGCGTCCCGTGGCGGACCAGGCTCTGGAAACGTACTCCAACTCTGCAAAGGCTGCGACAAGGTCTCCTGACCTTTGCGCTGTTTTAGACATCCTTCCACGCCTATCTCTTCCACAAAGCCTCACCACTGCACACAAGCCCCCACAAGCGGAATCTAGCCTATGTGCTTGTGAATGGCTTGCATTTTATACTTCTAATAAGCTTTCTAAAAGTCACTTAACATTTTAAAAAATTATGTTTGACAAATCATAATTGTATACATTCGTGGGATGCAATGTGATATTTTGAAATATGTATCCAATGTGGGATGATTACATCACATTAGTTAACTTATCCATCGCCTTGTTTACCTATGACTTTTATGGTGAGACATTTCAAATTTACTCTTATTCATTTTGAAATACACATTATTATTGACTGTAAAATTTACCCCGCTGCTTACCAGAGGCTGGGCAGTAGGGAAGGCAGGGAGAGAGGGAAGGAATGGGGAGTTAGTTGTTGGTCAAAGGTTACCAAGTTCCAGATAGACAGGAATAAGTTTCAAGATCTAATATACATTTACTAATTTTTTTTCTCGAAGTGATTTGTGTGAACAGTGTCATGATCTGCACTACCTGCAGCTCTTTTAAGTGCTGGAAAAACTTAGAGAGGATAGGTCTAACCATTTATTTTCCTCCAGCAGGCAAGGGTGAACGGCAGTTTTTGGTGACCTAATTTATTGTTTCAAAGGTAGCTTTTTTTTTTTTTTAAATTTAAATGAAGACTTGAAAAGTTACCAGAAAACTCTCCCAGCAGTGTTGTTTCTTCTTCTGACAATTGCCCCATCACCCAATCCCTGGCCTTTTCCCTGCCCTCCCCACCCATCTCCCCGCCACGGGCACCCTCCGCAACCTGCTGTGTGCGCCTGCGCTGTCTTCCCTCTGTGACCTGCTGTGTGCGCCTGCGCACTGGGGGCAGGCCCAGGCCACCGAGCGTCCACCAACTGGACTAAGACCCCCTTGTGTCGTCACCTGCGACTGATCTCCTGCACTCCCACACTCAGCACTGTTTTAGACCCCCGTTCATCCTTCCGGGCCCATCTTGTACACAGAACTTCACAGGTGACTGGCCTCGCACCCTTGCCTGTGACAGGCCTCCAGCCTTCGCGCCTTTGCCTGTGACAAGCCTCGAGCCCTTGCTGGTGACAGGACCCACGCCCTTGCCCATGACTGGCCTCACACACTTGCCGGTGACAGGCCTCGAGCCTTCGCACCCTTGCCCGTGACTGGCCTCGCGCCCTCAGCACTGTTTTAGGCCTTCTCATCCTTCACACCTATTTCTTCCACAAAGCTTCGCCCATGGCTGTCTTCCCACCATTGAAGGGCTAACGACCCTCGCCACCAGCACTTGTTAGACATCCTTCCACGCCCATCTCTCCCAAAAAGCCTCCTCATCCCACGCCACCCCCTGCCCCTCAAAAGGGAAACTAACATTTCTGCCTCTGAATAGCTTGCGTTTTATCTCTGTAACAGACATTTCTTATTATTTTCCTTGCAGTGATCTTTGTGAACAGCCATGACTCCTCTCTCGAGTCGGAGCCCTTTTCAGGTCCCCAGAAAACTTGGGGAAGAAAAGTCTAACCTGAAAAGCCATATCCCTAGACCATTTCTTCTCTTCCAGCTGGAAAGGAACTATAGAGCAAACAGGCAATGTTGCAACTCAACCCTGCGTTAGGTGTGTATTTTTTTTTTTTTTGAGACAGAGTCTTGCTCTGTCGCACAGGCTGGAGTGCAGTGGCATGATCTCGGCTCACTGCAACCTCCGCCTCCCAGGTTCAAGCAATTCTCCTGCCTCAGCCTCCTGAGTAGCTGGGATTACAGGCCCGCGCGACCACGCCCGGCTAATTGTGATCCGCCCACCTTGGCCTTCCAAAGTGCTGGGATTACAGGCATGAACCTGTATGATCCAAGGGTGCACTCTGTCTTCCTGCAAGTACTTGTTATCTTTCTTTGTAAAATTTTTAAAACTTTTTTGTGGCTACATAGTAGGTATGTGTGTATATATGTGTATATATACACACATATATATATTTGTGGGGTATATGGGATATTTTGATTCAGGCATACAATGTGTAATAATCACATCATGGTAAATGGGGTATCCATCACCTCAAGCATTTATCATTTGTGTTATAAACAATCCAATTATACTCTTTTAGTTATTTTAAGGTATACAATTACATTGTTATTGACTATAGTCACCCTGTTGTGCTATCAAATAGTAGGTCTTATTCATTCTAACTATATTTCTGTACCCACTAACCATCCCCACTTTCCTCCCCAGGACCCCACTACCCTTCCCAGCCTCTAGTAACCATTCTTCTACTCTCTATCTCTATGGGTTCAATTGTTTTAATTTTTAGCTCCCACAATTAAGTGAGAACATGTTACGTTTGTTTTCTGTAAGCACCTGTTATCTTTCTGAATCCTGCAGAAACCTTCCTAAGTTTGTCTTTCCTCTACTAGACTGTGGGCTCTCTGGGGCTGAAATCAACATGTAATTGGTCTTTGTTTCCCAAAGAACCTGGCCCACAGTAAGCAACTGACATTGCAAACACCTGATTTTATAAATAACACCTAATATTCCAAACAGCCTCAGTTTCAAATTGCTTTCACATATTTTATCCTTACTCTTGTGAAATAAGCCTTTGTGGCAGATAGAAAATCTCCCCCTTCCAAGCTCATCCCTTACCCTAGTTTTGCCCATCGTATACTCTGCTTTCTGCTTCCCAGCCCCTGCTTCCTGGAGGTAAAGGATGAAAAAGGTGACGCTAGCCTCCTTCTGCCAAGGGAGGGTATGTCCTTACCCATAACATTATCTGGCAGCTCTTCACTTTCTGGTGGCTCATAGATAGGAGGCCTCTGACGAGGTGGCTCTCGCTCCCAGTCTTCTCCTCCCCTGGCCTCCTGTTCCACGTGGAAGGGGAGTGGGACTCGGGGGACCCGGGACTGAGTCCCAGGGATTCGGTTCAGGCCCATGCCCCGTAGTCGGCTTCGGTGATCCATGGTGACTGTTGGACAAACAGCCACAAGCCTCAGTGAATTCTAGGCCCAAAACTGGGCCTCTAAGTTTGGACCTGGGAAAGGAAGCTTGAGGAAAGCGTTATGTCCCTACACCTCTTTGCTCTGGGCTGAATTGAGATGCTCTAGCTGGCAGCAGGGACTGCCCACCAAGTGGGCCCCTGTGGCCCACTGGAGAGAGTGACCAGATCGGCCAGCTCTCAGGCACCTACTGTTCGTCCCTCAGTTCTGCTGGAGCCCCCTGGCAACTGACATTCTGGGTGGCAGTTGCTCTGAATCCTTTCATCCAATGATACTTGTGCAGACATTGTGATGTCACAGTGACATCAACAAGGAAGCTTGAGGTGGGGGCCCTGCCCTCAAGATACTTATCATCCAGCTGGAGTCAGTAGCCCATATTAATAATACAAAACCATCAGAGACAGGGGGAAGGTTCCAAATCCAGGATGCACCTCATAAACACTTGGGGAGCTTAAAAACATTCTGGCTGGGTGCAGTGGCTCACACCTGTAATCTCAACATTTTGGGAGGCCAAGAAAGGCGAATCACCAGAGGTCAGGAGTTCAAGACCAGCCTGGTCAACATGGTGAAACCCGGTCTCTACTAAAAATACGAAAATTAGCCGGACATGGTGGTGCACACCAGTAATCCCAGCTATTCAGGAGGCTGAGGCAGGAGAATTGCTGGAACCTGGAAGGCGGAGATTGCAGTGAGCCGAGATTGTGCCACTGCACTCCAGCCTGGGCAACAGAGTGAGACTCCGTGTCAAACAAACAAACAAAAAAAAACAAAACAAGCAAACAAACAAAACCATTCAAGCGCTGTGATTACAGGTCCAGAAGTAATGTTTCTTTCGTTTATTTATTTCGTTTCTTTCTTTCTTTTTTTTTTTTTGAGACAGAGTCTTGCTCTGTTGCCCAGGCTGGAGTGTAGTGGTGCGATCTCAGCTTGCTGCAACCTGCGCCTCCCGGGTTCGAGTAATTTTCATACCTCAGTCTCCTGAGTAGCTGGGATTACAGGTGCGCACCACAATGCCTGGCTAATTTTTTTGTATTTTTTTAGTAGAGATGGGATTTCACTGTGCTGGCCAGGTTGGTCTCGAACTCCTGACCTTGTGATCTGCCTGCCTCGGCCTCCCAAAGTGCTGGGATTACAGGCATGAGCCACCAACTGATGTTTCAATAGGTTTTCTGGGAGGCCCCAACCATTTTTGGTTTCACAAATGGGCACAAATAGGTTTCACAAATGGGCAAATTAAGTACCACCACTGATGGTAGTTAAAAGCACAGGTTGTGGAGTCAGTTGTTTTTAAATTCAAATCGGAGCTCTGCCATCTATTGGCCTTGTGGCCTTGGTAAGTTTATTCAACCTCTCTGAGCCTCAGTGTGTTCATCTGTACATGGAAGACAATAATAGTTTCCCCGTGTTGTGAAACTGAAATGATAGGGTAAACGTTAAGCCTGACTTTGAATGTGGGCCAGACTTAGGTACTCACTTCTGATGAATATGGCAGAAGTAATGCTTTGTTACTTCTGAGGCTGTGTCATAAAAAGATAGTTTCTGTCTGTCTTGTGCTTAGATTACTCATTCTAGGGGAAGACTTTCTGGCCAATTTTTAAATTGAGACAAAATTCACAAAACATGGTTTTTTCATTTTTAAGAATAAAATATACAGTGGTTGTTAGTATAGTCACAATGTTGTGCTTTGTGTTCAACACTATTTGATTCCAGAACACTTAAGAGAAGCCTCATACCTATTAATCACTCTCAATTTCCCCCTTCCTCCTATCCAACAAGCAACATCCCCCCATACAACAGCTAATTTACTTTTTCTCTCTCTAGATTTGCTTATTCTGGACATTTTATTTAAATGGAATCATTTGTGTCTTGCTTCTTTTACTTAAGCATAATGTTTTCAAGATTCATCCAAGTTGTATCATGTGTTAGTACTTCAATCCTTTTTTATTGTGGTAAAATATACATAACGTACAATTTACCATTTTAACCATTTTTAAGTGTGCAGTTCAGTGACATAAAGTACATCCACATTGTTGTGCACTCATCACCACATCCTCCAGAATTTTTTCATCTCCGAAACTGAAACTGTAACCAATTAACTATAAATCTCTATCTCCCTTTCCCCCATGCCCTGGAAACCAATATTCTACTTTTTGTCTCTATGAATTTGAATACTTCTAGATACCTCATATAAGTAAGATCAAACAATATTTGTCCTTTTGTGCCTAACTTCTTTTACTTAAGCTTAACGTTTTCAAAGTTTATCCAAGTTGTAGTGTGTATTGGTACTTCATTCCTTTTTATGGCTTAATAATATTCCATTGTTGATATACCAGTTTTGTTTATCCATTGATAAATTGATGGATATTTGTGTTGTTTACACTTTTGGGCTATTTTGAACAATGATGCTGTGAACATTCTCATACAAGTTTTTGTGTTAACATACATTTTTAGTTCTGTTGGGTATATACCTAGAGTGGAATTGTTGGACCATATGGTAACTCTATGTTTAACTTTTGAGTACCTGCCAAAGTGTTTTCCACAGCAGCTGCACCATTTTTCATTCACACCAGCAATGTTTGAGGGTTCCAATTTCTCTACAGCCTCTTCAACACTTGTTATTGCCCATTTTTTTCTTTTTTGGTTATAGTCATCCTAATGGTGTGAGATTGTATCTCATTGTGGTTTTGATTTGCATTTCCCAAATGACTAATGATGTTGAGCATCTTTTTATATGTTCTTTGGCCATTTGTGTATCATCTTTGGAGAAATGTCCACTTAAATCTTTTGCCTATGTAATAATTGGGTTGTTTTCTTTTGTTGTTGAGTTATACAAATTCTTTTATATTCTGGATACTAAACCCTTATCAGATGTATGATTTACAAATATTTTCTCCTATTCTGTGGATTGTCTTTTAACTTCCTTGCTAGGGTCTTTGATGTAAAAAAGTTTAATTTTGATGAAGTACAAGTTATCTCTATTTTTTGGTTGCTTGTATGTTTGGTGCCATTTTTAAGAAGCCATTGGTTAATCCAAGGTCATGAAGATAAACACCTGCTTTTTTCTTCTAAGAGTTTTATAGTTATAGTTTTTATATTTAGGTATTTGGTCCATTTGAGTTAATTTTGTGTAACATGTGAGGTAGGGATCAGGAATAGTTTTTGAGCACTTACTATGTGCCAGACACTGTCACTGGGAGGCAGCAGTAACAAAATAGACATGTTCCTGCTATTATCAAGCTAAAATTCCACTGATGCTCACAAATATTAGTCAATGGTCACATAAATGTTCATATGGAAACTTGATTTCATCACACACTGTTTCTGATCGACAGTGGGGGCCCAGAAAGTACCAGGTTTGTGGGAGAAGGGCATACCCTTGCATGGTTGGCAAAGTTGCAATATAGCCTTGGGGCTTGGTGATATGGAGGAAATCCTTGTCTGACACAGTCATGGGGACATTTGCAGGCTCCTTGAGGGACCTCAGAGTACGTGACCCTGCCACATCCAGTGTCTTTCCTCTGGCCACTTAGGCTTCCCCTCAGTCCCTAGGCCTTTTGTAGCCCATCCCTGTGTTGGAGTCCTTCCGCTCCAGTGGGTGGCCCATTTAGCTTTTTTCCTTTTTTTTTTTTTTTTTTTTTTTTTGAGGACGGAGTCTTGCTCTGTACTCAGGCTGGGAGTGCAGTGGCCTGATCTCAGCTTCACTGGCAAGCTCCGCCTCCCGGGTTTACGCATCTCCCGCTCGCCTCCAAGTAGCTGGACTACAGGCCCTGCCACCTCGCCCGGTGTTTTTTGTATTTTTTAGTAGGACAGGTTTCCACCTGTTTAGCCAGGATGGCTCTCGATCTCCCTGACCTCGTGATCCACCGCTCGGGCTCCCAAATGCTGGGCATTACAGGCTTGAGCCACCGCTGCCCGGCCAGCTTTTTTCCTTTTAAGGCAATCTCAGGCCACTGTCTTTTGTGGGATCCATATTTGTTTCCTGGAAACACAGATTTTTCCGCATTTGCTGGTAGTGCAGGTTATGCCCAAGCATCCCATTTTTTATTGTTCCTTCTGCCAGGAGCTGCTCTAGCCCCAGCCTCTAGACTTTACTTGTATGAGTCAAATTATTTCCTGCAGTCCTTAACCTGCAGGAGATATAATCCAAGCTTTCTGAAGTTTTTTGTCATTTGCTTGAGGTAATGGGGAAACAATATTTGTTCCTCTCTCATTCTAGGAGAAGTCATCCACCAGGTTGTGATGGATACAAACAGCCTTTGGAGAGGCCCATGTGGGAAGAAACAGACCTCTCACTACCAGCACCACCTTGCCAGCCTTGTGACTGTATCTCCTTGAAGGTAGATCTTTCACCTGCAGTCAATTTTGATGTTGCAGCCCCAGCCGACATCTTGACTACAGCCTCACAAGATGCACTGGGCCAGAACCTCCCAGCTCCGCCATTCCAGAATTCGTGATCCACACAAACCGTGAGTTTGAGAAATGTTTGTTATGGTTTAATTTTGCAGTTTTGGGGAAATATAATTAATATACAAAAACTTTGCTATTTTAAAGTGTATAGTTCAGTGATTTTTAGTTTTTTCATTGTTATTTGACAATTACCACGATCTCATTCCAGAACATTTCTATTTACCCCAAAATGATACCCCATACCTTTTAGCAGTTACTCTCAGTTGGATGGATATAGTAACTCTTTTTGCCTTTCCCGTCTTCATCTCCTCTCCCCTTGACCACCAGTCTTTTTTTTTTTTTCTTTTCTTGAGACAGGGTCTCGATCTGTCACACAGGCTGGAGTGCAGTGGCACAGTCACTGTTCACTGCAATCTCCACCTCCCAGGCTCAGGTGATCCTCCTGCCTCAGCCTCCCAAGTAGTTGGGATTACAGATATGTGCCATCACACCTGGCTAATTTTTGTATTTTTAGTAGAGATGGGGTTTTACCATATTGGCCAGGCTGGTCTTAAACTCCTGACCTTAAGTGATTCACCCACCTTGGCCTCCCAAAGTACTGGGATTACAGGTGTGAACCACTGCACCTGGCCGTAAAAGTGTGTTTTAGAGTTTTAGTGGAATAATAATTTGGGCCTTGTCCTTGGCCTTGCATGTCTCTGTGCAGGAGATGACATATCTGGTCTGAAATGTGTGGCTGAAAAAGTTGGCCCTTTTATTAGACAAGAGAGGATACTGATCAGGTTGGTTTCTAAGATACATCTTCTCACCTAGCTGGTAGGCAAGAGGGGCAATAAGTTCCTCCACTAGGAGACTGTAAATTCCATGTTAGGATGGATAAGACACCAGGGATCCATGGCACTGGATTTACTGTGGTCAAGCCATTGGATGAGATGAGATTCTTATGATTGTATAACACAGACAGGGTGTATTAGGAGAGGTCAAGACTCCCTGGAATCCTTGTCTACATGATGGGTGAGTGGGGAGTGTAGGGGTCGTCCCACTGTCCAACAGTGGGCCAAGGTAGGGGTAAATGGGCCCGCCGTGTATGGGCCAAGTTAGGGGAAAGATAAGGTAGTTTATTTGTGGTCCAATAGTGTATGTCACCTGTTGAAACCGTTTGGAAGGTTAGGCAGCAAGAGGTAAGATTGAAATCATCTGTTTAATTGGTGCCTAATTATTGTTAAAGGTACATTTTTTGTGACCCCAGAGGATGGCTGAAAGCAAGTACAAACTCGTGCTTACTGGTGCCAGTTGTTCCCCTGGCATGTCTCCCACCTCCTTATTTTCTGGGCTTCCAGCCAAGGAGAGTAGATGGTCTCCTGGAAGTTGGTATTGTAGTGTCTGTGTAAAAATTATTTATAGTCTTTGTTTCCATACAAGTGTCTGAATGCAGCTGGTAGAACTTGTAGTGAAAAGATAAGAAAGTCAAAATTGATTTTATCATTGATAGGCTTGTGAACTGATTCATTGTATGCACTGTTTGCTAATGTGTAATTAGTTTCGAAATGTGTTATATGGTGAATTGCGAATGCTCAAATCTTATCAGTGAAAATTATTCTTTTTTTTTTTGAGACAAAGTATTGCTCTGTCACTCAGGCTAGAGTGTGGTGACATGATCTCGGCTCACTGCAACCTCAGCCTCCCGGGTCCATGCAACTCTCCTGCCTCAACCTCCCGAGTAACTGGGACTATAGACATGTACCACCATGCTCAGCTAACTTTTGTATTTTTAGCACAGACAGGATTTCACCATGTTGGCCAGGCTGGTCTCAAACTCCTGACCTTGTGATCCACCCACGTTGGCCTCCCAAAGTGCTGGGATTATAGGCATGAGCCACCGCGCCCAGCCTGAAAAATTCCTCTTATGCCTAATGCTTTCACTGTGTTATAATGTCTCAATTGGCAAATTGAAGGTGTCAACCCTATGGCCTCAGATGCTTACCAGCAAGGGAAACTTAAGATCCCCAACAAAATCCAGGGCTTACCTGCCAGTTATGATACTTGAAATAATATAAGTGGTTTTGCTCACTGAATCCCATTTGTAGTCAAAGAACAACTATTGTCTTTCACCAAATAAAGTATTCTGTGTTCCTGAGAGAACAGTTGTTGTTGCAAAATGGCTGCAAAAGTTGGCCTGTTTATTTTAAAGTAAAAGAGGGAAAACTACATGGGGCTCTGCCACACCTGGTTTTTCACAGATTGATTCCATCATATTTTAACTCCCTTTTCCTGGAGGCTGATAAGGTCATAGTGCCCTTTTGGAAAAAATACAAGTGAGATCCCACAGGTTGACTGGACAAGTATGGAACAGGACTTGAGGAGCAGTAGCAGACCTCATTGATAAAGTCGTGACAGGGACAGTCTGTTATACAGAAATCTACTGAAGTCCACTCCTACAGTGAGTAGGAAAGAAGTGATATTGAGGATGGGTAAATGCACAATGAGGCAATATGTGTTTGGCTTCTTGGTTAGCAGATGAGGGAGTCCTGCCAGTTGTGCTGGAGGACAAGGGGTGAAGATAACCCCATTATCTATGATCCACCCTACGTTCCAAGTCAGTCTGGCCATGACCACATTGCTAATCACAGGAGGAGGACTGAGAGGCTTATCCTCCCTTACTGAGATATGTACTCTTCAGACTGACATTTATCACATTTAGTACATTCAATACTACCTTTCTATCTAGATCTTTCTTCTTTTTTTTTTTTTTTTTTTTGAGACAGAGTTTTGCTCTTGTTGCCCAGGCTGGAATGCAATGGCCCGATCTCGGCTCACTGCAACCTCTACCTCCCAGGTTCAAGCAATTCTCCTGCCTCAGCCTCCCGAGTAGCTGGGATTACAGGCGTGAGCTACCACACCTGGCTCATTTTTGTGTTTTTAGTAGAGATGATGTTTCACCATGTTGAAATAGGCTGGTCTCGAACTCCTGACCTCAGGTGATCCACCCACCTTGGCCTCCCAAAGTGCTGGGATTACACGCAAGAGCCACCATACCCGGTCCAGATCTTTCTCCTTTTAAGAACATACAAGTCTGGGGCAGAGCATGTGGCCCCTCCTTCTCTAAATGGAACTGGAGGCTTTATGCACCAATCAAGGTATGTTGGAACTTGATGTAGTCAAGGGTTGGGGACTTAAAGTTCTCAAGCCTTTTCAGTCCTTATGGGCATGGGGTCACAAGTTACTATGGCCCTAAGAAGTCCCAAAGGGCACGGTCAAAAATTTACTTTGGATGTGGAAATAACTGTCAGATTGGACTATGGACTGATGTGAGTTTACGGGTGGGCCTTTTTGGGCCAATACATAGGCAACATATTATAATTGATATTGCTGAGTGTTTTGTGGAAAGAGTTGTGTTAAGTATATGTAATTCTTCTCTTGATTGTAAGGGCTATTTCCAGTGGGGAAATGCCATGATAGAGTAGTGGTAGTTGGTTGAATAGATAACCCAGAGCCTGCCAGCCTTCTCCAACCCAGTCATGGGGCATAAGTAAAGCAGTATAGGGTTCCATGTTGGGGGCTGGTGAAAGGAGTTCCCTTAGTTGATCAAAAAACCCTGTAGTACTTGATGCTTCCCTGTACCATATCGCAAGCTCAATATGGCAACAGTCCTCGTTATTGCTCCACTTGCAGATATCAAAGTGACCATAGAGTTCATTGTTGAGAAAGAATGGCCTGGTTTGTGGTGGTGGACATGCTAATGCTTTCTTCAGTACCCCTGCATTATTTTTTCAGAGGCTTTTTGGCTTTATAGATTACAATATATGTTCATCTGCTGCCTCATGATAACCTAAACATGTGATTTCTCATCAGTGAATAGGATGAAACCTACAAAAGACTGAAATCTAACCAGAGGTGTCCTGGTATCTTTAAATGATGACATTATTGTGATTGTAAGGGCTATAGACACAGTATTGTCCGTGTTTAGTAGTCCAATATCTGAGTGACCAGCACTGGAAGATTAATCCTGACAAGAATCAATAGCCAGTCATTTAGATATAGTTCTGTTGAACCATGTGGGTTGGTGCCTAGAGTATAATCTTTGAGCCTGTTCAGGAAAAACTGATGGTTTTAAAACTGCCCTAAAACCAAATTTGACACAGAACATTATAAGCTTGTTTAGTATTGGATATATTTCATACACAGAGATCCTGTCAGCTCATTACATAAGATTGCTTGAAAGGCATTCAACTTGACCAACAACCTGCCTTAGAAACTCTCCAGCAAGTTGTCTAGACCACCTTGCCACTGAGGCAAGTCATCCAGAGGCATTTTGAAAGAAAGTGTCAGTAACTGCTATTAATGCAGACAAAAACTTACAGCAAAAGATGTGACTCTTTCGTTAAAGGTAATAGCATATTTTGGGATTCATTTGCGGTCCTTGTCTGAAACTATCACTTGACATATGTCACTTTAGAGACTTTTGATGGCTTGTTAGTTGGTGTTGGCAGACATCAACAGAGTAACAAGACAGGAGCAGGTCTTGATAGACCCTGAATTCTTTATTGTGGGATGAATCCCAAATGAGAACGCTGTTAAAGGGAGTTTTGGCTAAGAAACATTCATTTTAAAGGGAAAAGGGTATTTCCAGAGAAGAAGTACATCAGATAGTAAAGGTATCTTGGAGGTGTAGGAAAAAGTGTCCAGTCACCCTCTAGCTGTGCCTGTGTCAGATGCAGGGACCGTGCCACCTTGATGTTCCTGGTGGCTTTGGTACATCCAGGTTCCTGAGTGTTCCTGAGTCTTGTTCATGGATGCATCCACTAAGTTGAAGGCAGATGGGGTATAGTAGGCTGCAGAAGTTGTACAATCTGTACAAAACCTGCTTGCTGCTTCTGTGCATGAAAAGGGAATTCTGATGTATTGGTTTAGATATAGGCTGCAGTTCTTGCCTTAAAAATGGCCCCCCAGTTCACCTTGTTATATTTTGAATCACTCCTGGCAACGTGCCCATGGGCTGACAGTGTGGACTAATGCCTGGCAGGGGGCCGACTATATGATCAAGTCTCAGCCTCAGTGGTGGCAACTATAATCAGGTAATTGCATAAAATATATACTTCCTATTTATGCCCCATGTAAATCCTTGTGGATAAAGTCCATTTAGGGATGAAAATTAGTGGAATTAATAAGCTCATCAGACATGTCCTGCCCATGTTGAGATAATGGCCACCTTGACAGACTATGCAACAAGGCATGGTAGTCCATCTACAATTCAGGATCTGGCCCCAAATTAAGACTTACTGTTTCCAGCATATGAGACCAAGGGAGTCTGGCAAATGTGCCCAGAGTGCCAGCTGTCTACTCGAGTAGAAAGAGGATCTCTGGATCCCACATGCAGATAGTTCAGATCTGGCACTGTACCCTTTCTCAAGGTTACCACTGTTCATGGGCTGCGGTATATCCCTTTTCTGTGTATGGCATTGTCAATCCTGTGCACACAGCAGATGCGGAATTCTTTGAAATAACTGTTAGTTGGACTGGTTTAATATTTGGATTCACCAACCACATGCAGTTACACATTGGTGCAACCTTTATGGCAAAAAGTACTCCCTGCAATGAACTATTTACTTCACATGCCATCCCCAGACAGCAGGTGCCATTGAAAAATGACTCAAATTCTTTTTTTTTTTTTTGAGATGGAGTCTCGCTCTGTCACCCAGGCTGGAGTGCTGTGGCCGGATCTCAGCTCACTGCAAGCTGCGCCTCCCGGGTTCACGCCATTCTCCTGCCTCAGCCTCCCAGGTAGCTGGGACTACAGGCGCCCGCCACCTCGCCCGGCTAGTTTTTTGTATTTTTTAGTAGAGACGGGGTTTCACCGTGTTAGCCAGGATGGTCTCAATNA
>NW_016814994.1:160539-173591 GCF_001698545.2 Rhinopithecus bieti | reverse complement strand
AAAAAAAAAAAAAAAAAAAAAAAAGAAAATGCCTACCACAGTGACAACTCCCTCTAAAGTTTCTTTCCTTCTTCTTCCACCTCAATATTCGCATCTCTAAAGTTGGAAATGGTCTAATGTCCATGATCTCAGCTCACTGCAACCTCTGCCTCCTGGGTTCAAGGGATTCTCCTGCTTCAGCCTCCTAAGTAGCTGGGATTATAGGCATGTGCTACCATGCCCAGCTAAGTTTTTTGTATTTACCATGCCCAGCTAAGAGATGGGGTTTCTCCATGTTGGTCAGGCTGGTCTCGAACTCCCGACCTCAGGTGATCCACCTGCCTCAGCTTCCCAAAGTGCTGGGATTACAGGCATGAGCCACCGCACCCAGCTGGAATTTTTAACCTACCTTCTAATTCCAGAGGCACCTAAGGTCACAGTACACATTTAGAAAAATGCAGTTGGTAGTGAAAAGGGTAGGAGGAGAATCTGGATGTATTCCATGGTCATTGGAGATCTCATTTAGGAACAGATCTCATTTAGGAAACCACATATATGGGAGATGAGTATGTGGAAATAAATTTTATTTGGATACTCTCTAGGAAAATGTCCGTGAATGATTGGGGTACAGTCTTCATTGTGAGTACCATTGCATTTTTTTTTTGTTTTTTGTAGATACCACTCAGCTTAATAAGAACATGGGAAACATGGGAAAAAATAGAGAAAGAGCACAAAGGGGAACAAAGGGATAAAAGGGGATTGAATAGGGAGAAATTCAGGAAGACAAGGCAGGTATAATGTGTGTGTAACCCAATATCCCTTTATCCTATCTTTCTGTGAGATGTCAGGGTGCATGCAGACTGCCATATGTGTGACTGCCTTCAGCTCTTTTTGGGTTAGTAGCCCCCTTTTTATTCCCAGAGGATCATCTCCAGTATGAAATTCTCCTTCCCTCCTTTAAGCAGGGGAATTTATACTAGTTGGTTTTCTCAGGGGGACCTCTTTATTTTTTCATATTTTCAATATCCACTGAAAAATGCTAGAACAGTAGGATTGTGCATAGCTGAGAAGTCGCTATGTATCTCCTACCTTCGGGCTACGAAACATTCCAGAGAGGAGTGCCGTCCTGCAGTCCTCATTATAATTTCTTGGCTGTCCGATTTCTCTGGAGCATATTCAGATAGAAATTCATTCACTGTGTCCACAATTGTGTTGTTGTTGAGCTGCCTTCATGGAAACACAAATAAAGTAATTTTCTTTTTATGTAAAACAACTGGCTTGAGAATGTTCTTTCCTTGTATGGGAAGGAATCTCATGAAGTTCCCATAGTCATCTGGCTACTCTTAACAAACTGTCCTGCGGTCACTTCTAAGCAGGTAGAAACCCAATCTAGAATAATACATTAACTATAGTAATCATGCTGTACATTAGATCTCCAGAACTTACTCATGTTATAACGGAAAGTTTATACCCTTTGAGTGGCATCTCCCTATTAACTCCATCCTGGTAACCACCCTTCTACTGTCTTTCTATGAGTTCAACTTATTGAGATTCCACATATAAGTGAAGTGACAAGTATTGCCAGCAGATCCTGTATGTTTCCATTTCTTCGCAAAGTGTCCTAGTGCCTCACTTTAGATTATGGCAGTATCTGACATTTATTATCTTGGCCTTTGGAGACCAAGGCCAAGTCTGATAAGGCTGCCACAACAAAGTAGCACCAACTCAGTGTTTAAACAACAGAAATTTGTCTCACAGTTCTGGAGGCTATAAGTCAGAAATCAATGTGTTGGCAGTTGGTTCCTTCCAAGGGCTGCAAGAGAAGGCTCTGTTCTAGGCCTCTGTCATTGGCTTATAGATGACCATCTTCCTATTCACATGGCATTCTCTCTGTATATGTCTGTGTCCAAATTTCCTCTTCTTAAAGGACACCAGTCATATTGGAACAGGGCCACCTAATGTCTTTGTTTTAACTTGATTACTTCTGTAAAGTCCCTATCTCCAAATAGTGTCACATTCTAAGACACTGGGTGTTAGGACTTCACATGTAAACGTTTTGAAGGACACAATTCAATCCATAACAGAGCTTCTGCCAAATCTCTTACCTGAGACAGTGTGTTCGACTTCCCATTCAATGCAGGTTTTCAGGAATGTGCGTTTTCTCGGTCTGGGCATCTTAGCCCCTAGGATTTTGTCACTCACCCCTCTGTTGTGCTCCTTCTTTTCTTTCCAAGTGTTCCTCTTGGATGCTTTGATTTTAATACAATCTCAGGCCTCTCAACATTATAGCCTCCACGTGTAGACATTGGAAAACACAGCTCTTTCTTGTGCATGTGATAGGCGTGTGGTTCACTCACAAGTCAGTCTCTTATTGTATCTTCCAGCAAGAGCATTCCAGCCACAGGTTCTGGACTTCATTTGTGTGAGTCTGATATTAATCCCTGTTTTTGCTAATTCCAGGAGGATATAAGACAAACTTTAAAAAAATAGCCTTGTTGAAATATCATTGATATATTAAAATTATATGTATTTAAGGTATACAACTTATTTTGATATACATATATATCATGAAATGATCACCACAATAAAGCTAATTAACATATTCATTACCTCTACAGAGTTACCATTGTGTGTGTGTGTGTGTGTGTGTGTGTGTGTATGTGTTGAGAAGATTAGATTTAAGATATATCCTCTTAGCAAATTACAGGTATAGAGTACAGTACCATTAACTATTGTGACTATGCTGTAAATTAGATCTCCAGAAATTATTCATCTTGGAAAACTAAAAGTTTGTACCCCTTGACCAACATCATCCCTTTTCCCTTACCTTCCATCCCTTGATAACCATCCTTCTATTCTCTGTTTCTGTGAGTTTGACTTTTTTAGATTCCACACATAAGTGAGATCATGCAGTAGTTGTCCCTCTGTGTCTGGCTTATTTCACTTAGCATAATGTCCTCCAGGTTCATCCAAGTTGTCACAAATGGCAGGATTTCCTTCCTTTTTTGAGGCTGAATAATATTACACACACACAGACACACCACATTTTCTTTATCTGTTCATCCACCAACACTGAGGTTGTTTTCATATTTTGGCTATTGGGAATAATACTACAGTAAACATGGGAGTGCAGATATGCAGATATCTCTTTTAATTCTCATTTCAATTCCTTTGGATATATACCCAGAAGTGGGATTGCTGGGCCGTATGGTAATTCTATTTTTAACATTTTGAGGAACCTCCATACTACTTTCCATAATGACTATACTGATTTACATTCCCATCAACAGTGTATAACATCCTCGACAACACGTATCTTTTGACTCTTTGATAATAGCCCTCCTAACAGCTGTGAGGTGATATCCCATTGTGATTTTGATTTGCACTTCTCTGATGATTATGGATGTTGAGCACCTTTTCATATACCTGTTGTATTGTCTTCTTTGGAAAAAAGGTCTGTTTAGGTCCTTTGCCCATTTTTAAACTGAGTTATTTGGGTTTTATTTTTTTTCCTGTTAAGGTGTAAGAGTTGCTTATATATTTTAGATATTAACACCTTATCATATATGGTTTGTAAATATTTTCTACCAGTCTCTAGGTTGCCTTTTCATTTTGTTGATTGTTTCCTTTGTTGTGTAGAAAGTTTTTAGTTTGACATAGTCCCATTTGTTTACTTTTGCTTTTGTTGCCTGTGTTTTTGGTGTCATATGCAAGAAATTGTTGCCAAAATCAATATCAAGGAGTTTTCCCCCTGGTTTCTTCTAGGAGTTTTATAGTTTTAGACCTTATCTTTAAGTCTTTAATCCATTTTGTGTCAGTTTTTGTTTATGGTGTACGATAAGGGTCTGATTTCATTATTTTGCATGTGGATATCCAGTTTTCCCAACACCATTTATTGAAGTGACTGTCCTTTCCCTATTGTGTATTCTTGATGCCTTTGTTGAAGATTAGTTGAGCATATATGCATGGGTTTATTTCTTGGATCTCTGTTTTGTTCCATTGGTCTATACATCTGTTTTTATGCCAGTACTCTACCATTTTGATTATTATAGCTTTGTAATAGAATTTGAAGTCAGGAAGTGACTCCAGCTTTGTTCTTCTTGTTCAATATTACTTTGGTTATTCGGTTTCTTTTATGGTTCCATATACATTTCAGAATTGTTTTTTTCTGTTTCTGTAAAGATGCCATTGTGATTTTGACAGGAATTGCACTGAATCTGTAGATTGCTTGTATAGTATGAGCATTTTAACAGTATTAATTCTTCCAATCCATGAACATGGGAAGTCTTTGTATTTTTTGTCTTTTACAATTTCTTTTATCAGTGTTTTGTAAGTTTTACTGTATAAGTCTTTAATTTCTTCAGTTAATTTCTAAGTATTTTATTTTTTTGCTAATTAAATGGGATTGTTTTCCTAATTTCCCTTTTGGATAGTTTATTGTTAGTGTATAGAAACACCACTGATTTTTTAATGTTGATTTTGTATCCTACAACTTTACTGAATTTGCTTTTTAGTTCTAAGAGTTTTTTTGTGTGTGTGTGTGTATGTATGTGTATGTGGAGTCTTTAGGGTTTTCTAGGTGTATGGTCATGTTATCTGCAGACAGAGATAATTTTACTTCTTTCTTTCTGATTTGGATGCCTTTTATTTCATTTTCTTGCCTGATTGCTCTGGCTAAGACTTCTAGTACTTTGTCAAGTAGCAGTGGCAGGAATTGTCATCCTTGCCTTGTTCTGGATCTTAGATGAAAAGCTGTCAGTTTTTCCTCATTGAAAATGATTTTAACCGTGGGTTTTTCATAATGGTCTTTATTGTGTTGAGGTAAGTTCCTTCTATACCTATTTTGTTGAGATTTTTTATCATGAAAGGGTGCTGAATTTTGTCCAATGCTTTTTCTGCATCTATGGAGATGATTATGTGGTTTTATCTTTCATTCTGTTAGTGTGGTATATCACATTAAATTTTGCATATTGAACCATCTTTGCATCCTAGGGACAAATCCCACTTGGTTGTGGTATATAATTCTTTTGATGTGCTGTTGAATTTGGTTTTATAGTATTTTATTCAAGATGTTTTGCATCTATGTTTCAGGAATATTGGCCTACAGATTTTTTTTGTTTTTCCTTTGTGCTGTCTTTGGCTGGCTTTGGAATTAGGATGATGCTGGCCTCATACAGTGAGTTTGGAAGTGTTCCCGCTTTTAATTTTTGGAAGAGTTTAAGAAGGGTTGGCATTTTTTCTTTGAGTATTTGGTAGAATTCACTCATGAAACCATCTGGTCTTGGGCTTTTCTTTGTTGGGAGGTTTTTGATTATGAATTCAGTCTCCTTATGTGATACTGAGCTTTTCGGGCTTTTTGTTTCTTCTTGATTTGGTCTTGCTAGGTTGTATATTTTTCAGAATTTATTCATTTCTTCTAGATTTTCCAATTTGTTGGTATATAATTGTTCATAATAATCCCTTATAATCCTTTTTATTTCTGCATCATTTTTTGTATTGTACTTCTTTCATTTCTGATTTCATTTGAGTCTTCTCCCTTTTTTCTTTATTATTATTATTATTTTTTTTTTTTTGAGACAGAGTCTTGCTCTGTCGCCCAGGCTGGAGTGCAGTGGCCGGATCTCAGCTCACTGCAAGCTCCGCCTCCCGGGTTCACGCCATTCTCCTGTCTCAGCCTCCCGGATAGCTGGGACTACAGGCGCCCGCCACCTCGCCCAGCTAGTTTTTTTGTATTTTTAGTAGAGACGGGGTTTCACCATGTTAGCCAGGATGGTCTTGATCTCCTGACCTCGTGATCCGCCCGTCTCGGCCTCCCAAAGTGCTGGGATTACAGGCTTGAGCCACCGCGCCCAGCCTTCTCCCTTTTTTCTTAGTCTAGCTAAGGGTTTGTCAATTTTGTTTATCTTTTCAGAATACTAACTCTTAATTTTATTGATTTTTAAAATTGTTTTTCTATTTCATTTATTGCTGCTGTAATCTTTATTATTTCCTTCCTTCTGCTGACTTTGGATTTAATTAGTTCTTTTTCTAGTTCCTTGAGTTATAAAATTAGGTTGTTTAACATCTTTCTTCTTTTGATGTAGATGTTTATTGCCATAAACTTCCCTCTTATTACGTTTTGCTTCATCTCATAAGTTTTCATAAATTGTATTTTCATTTTCATTTGTATCCAGGTAGTTTTAAAATTTCCTTTTGATTTCCTCTTTTGTCTAATGGTTGTTCAAGAGTGTGTTATTTAGTTTCCATATGTTTGTGATATTTCCTGTTTTTTTAAAAAATTAAATTATTTGGGTGGGCGTGGTGGCTCAGGCCTGTAACCCCAGCACTTTGGGAGGCTGAGGCGGGCGGATTACCTGAGGTCAGGAGTTCGAGACCAGCCTGGCTAACATGGTGAAACCCCATCTCTACTAAATATACAAAAAATAAAAAAAAAATTAGAAAAAAAAGCTGGGCATGGTGGCAGGTGCCTGTAGTCCCAGCTACCTGGGAGGCTGAGGTGGGAGAATGGCATGAACCCTGGAAGCGGAGCTTGCAGTGAGCCAAGATCGTGCCACTGTACTCCAGCCTGGGTGACAGAGCAAGACTCTGTCTCAAAAAAAACAAAAAACAAAAAACAATAGTTTTTGCTTGTTTGATTTTAGATTTGTTTTTTTCACCAAAAGAAATCCCAGACAACCAGGTATATCCTGAAAACATAAATTGCATAAAGTCTTCCTCACTAGCAAATGCCATTGCCTTATTTGTATGTAGGTTTTCACTAGAAAGCTTACGAGGACNTGTACTCCAGCCTAGTTGACAGAGCAAGACTCTGTCTCAAAAAATTGTATATTTTAGAGATGGGGAGTCTCACTGTGTTCTCACTATGTTGATCAGGCTGGTCTTGAACTCCTGGCCTCGAGTCATCCTCCCATCTCAGCCTCCCAAAGTTCAGGGATTACAGGCATAAGCCACCATGCCTGGCCTGTTTTCTTTCTGTTATTAATTTCTTGTTTCATTCCACTGTGATCTGAGAAGATACTTGGTGTGATTTCAATCTTCGTAAATTTTTTAAGACTTGTTTTGTGACCTAACATATGATCTATTCTGGAGAATGTTCTGTGTGCCCTTGAGAAGAATGTGTATTCTTCTGCTGTTCAGTGGAAAGTTCTGTATATGTCTGTTAGGTCATTTGGTCTATAGTTGTTCAAGTCAGCTGTTTCCTTATTGATTTTCTGCCTGGATGGTCTATCCATGACTGAACATGGGATAAGAAAAGGTTTCTAAAACTCTACCGTTTGCTTGAAGGAAGGGGGAAGTTCTCTATGCCTTTTCTCCTCTGGATGGAGAAAAAGTCTGTCATTCTTTCTCAGGGTCCACATGTCCACATGGAGATCACAAGCCTTTTTTTCTGCAGGAGATAGAGGTGCAGGTCACTGTCTAGCTAGCCCCTTTTTGCATATTCTGGCAGAGGCATCTCTAGCCCCAGATTCTTTTCATACATGTGTCAGACACTAGTTTCTGTATCTAACTCAGGGCCATGAGTGAGGCTTGTGGGACTTGTTACATTTGTATCATTCATTCCATAATCCATCATAAATCTTCAGTCATGCAAATCAGAGTTCTACAGAGAAACACATGGTGGATGATAGATAGCACCAGCATCCTCCAACAATGAGGGACCTTTTGACTTATGGATATCCTACGAGGAGGAAGCTCTGGTGTTATCCATGTATAGGGCATTGCATGTACATTTTGTCTTGGTGATCTTCACATATCCATATAGGCCATGTAGGGACAATCTTATAGCATGGCTCATTTGAATGTGGCGAAATGCCTAGAGATCATTCTGGAACATGAGCACATGTGAGACCTATAAGAAATTGCTCAGAGGCCATGTCCCACTCATTTTCCCACTCATTGTGTGGCATGAACAGTGGCTGTAGCAGTGGTGGGACAAATCTTGGGCTCCTGGGTGGCAAGCGCTTGTGATAGTGGTGCCTGTGGCAGGCTGGGTGGGCCAATCCCCAGGCCCCTAGTTGGTGTGTGCAGGTGGGTGCTGGCTATGATGGTAGTAGTAGGCTGGATGGGCCTGTCCTCAGGTATCCAAGAGGAGTGCACAGATGCCAACAGTAGTGGAGGGAGCATGCCCCCAGGTGGCATGTTTGGGTACTGAAGGGGGTGGTACCAGGCTGGGCAGGTCTGCCTTCAGGCCCTCCCCAGTGGTCCATATGGGCACAGGCTGTGGTGGGCAGGGCAGGGTGATTCCCTAGGTTCCCCAGCAGTGTGCTTGGGTGGTGGCACAGCAGTGGCAGCGAGCGGGGAGAGTCCATCTTCAGGGTATGTGCAAATGCACTGTGGCCCTGCTGCTTGTGGGGAGGATGGGTTTGCTGTCAGTGGCAGCAGCTGCAGGCAGGCAGCTCTTAGGCTCTGGGGAGCCTGTGTTTCAGCTCTGGTAGTGGCTGCCATGGCAGTGGCAGCAGCAGCAGCTGGGGGAGCCAGTTCTCAGGGTACATGCAAGTGTGTGTTGGCCCTGTTGCTGATGACGGAGTGGGGAAGAAGGGGCCGAGTCACTGTAAGTGGTACATGCTTTGGTCCTTAGTGGCGGCAGTCTGGCCTCAGGGTGCATTGAAGTGTCCTGCAGTCCTGCTGGTGATGGGAGCGAGGTTGCTGTCAATGGCTGTGGCTCCAGGCAGGCGAGTTTCAGGCTCTGAGGAGCATGTGACTTGGCTCCCTTTGTCTTTGGAGCAGCCTCCTGGGTGCACTGCACTGCCCGTTCCTGGGGTGCAGGGCAGTGTGTGTGCCAGCGTGCTGGGGAGCCTACTGTTTTGCTGGGTCTAGCTGGTGTCATACTGCTGCAGACCTCTGGGTGGATGTGAGGGGATGTTAGTGGGGCTCCAGGGATGTGCAGATGCAGGGACTGTTGGGTTCCAGGGAAGAATGCAGTATAGTGGGGGTTGGGCTCTCAAAATGGTGCCATGCTATAGCTGCTTAGGACTTGGGGAGTGTGTGGGACCCAGTGTGAGCAACATCTCTAGAGCAATGCCATCGCATGGTCTCCAGGCAGCTCCCCATGCTAGTCTTAGGGCCTGTGAGGGTTGAGGGGCTCTATTGTGGCTAGCATTATAGGAGTCGGTAGTGGGAATGTGGACGACTAGGGAGCTCTCACTTACCCTTTCCCCACACTGGGGAGCCTCTGGGCTCCCATCTGATCCTGGCTAAGCTGATTTGTGTACCTCTCCTCTCCTTCCATGCCTTGGGTATTTCCTTTCACTTCTCTGTTGAATTCCAGTGTTCTGTCTTAGATGCTGTATTCATAGTGTAGCTGGATTACTTTTTATTCCACCTTGCTGTGTTTGTTGGCTGTGGGCAATTATGGGGCATTGTGATAATGATGGTGACTATGAGGTGATAACTGATAATGTGTTCCTGGTGTGGCCAGTATGTCTGAGGGTGGGAGATGTTCTAGGATGGTACAAGGTATATATGGAAGGAATCGGTGAGCCACGTAAGGATGATCTGGGCATACTGTGTAGGTAAGGTAATGGGAGGATTATAAAAGGTGGATAGCTCCAAGGCATGGTCATACTGACATCCCACAGTTATTATATATAGATCCATGAGTCTTTTCTCAAGCCTTTTTTTTTTTTTTTTACAATAAGACTGATGGTCCCCTTACCCCTATGACTTTGGTGCTCCTCTGTTGTTCATCTTGTTGCTCTGTTTCTTCTATGACTAGTCTTTCTCTTCCTAACCTCTAAGTTTTGGTGTTTTCCAAGGACATATCTTTAAGTTCCTCATCTCAGGTCCCTTCTTTGCCAAATCTCACAAGTGCGAGGATGTCTCCATGCATCCTTCCTCTCTTGACCTCTCCTATTGCTTCCGTCTTTCTGCCCTAGCCTCTCCACTTGTTCCTTTCTCTCTCATGTAAAATTCTGGGTGGGAACTCCAGACTGTCATCAAGCTGCTATCTTGTTACTCTGCCATCTTAAACTCTTGCCTTCCTTCACACGGCCAGGGATTGCTCACCATCATGTCTAGCCCCTAGAAGGAAAGACAAGGGCAAGGGCCTAAAGTCTGTAGCAGGGGCCTGGAACAGGAAGTTTTCCTCAGGTAAAACTTCCAATTCTGTAAAAGAAGGGGAGTATGAATATTGATCAATAACTAGCCCCCTCTTTCCAGGATAGCTTTACTATTCATCATATAGCAATTTAGTATTGTAACCAAATTCAGAGTGGATTAGTGTAGAGGATTATTGGAGCTGCCCTCTCTCCATTAGCTGACATCATGTCCTCAGGACAGAGAAGTCTGAAAGATCATCACATTGCAATGCTAGCTTTCTTGTAGTTCCTTTTGTTCTTTCTGTCATTTTCTACTAGTGACTTTAAGTATCCCAGTTATTTTTATAGATTTGTAAACTTTATGCTGCTTGTTTATTGTAAGCTCAGTTCAAAGCTACTGTGGAGGTGAGAGGGGGTGGATGATGATAGATTATTTAATGAGTACAGTGTATGTTATTTGAGTGATGGATACCATAAAAGCCCTGACTTCACCACTATGCAATCTATGCATGTAACAAAATTGCACTTGTACCCCTTAAATTTATTTAAAAAAGCTATATGGAGGTGGTGTTCATTGAAGAGCACCAAAGGGGATAAGGCACTGGGGACCTATCTTGCTGTTTTTGTTAGGGGTGTTACTTGGTGTTGGGTAAAGGTAATGAAGTAGTAGAATGACTGTATTAAAGCAAAAATGTTTCAGTGTAAAGTTCAGTAGATCCACTAGATGGTAGCAAAAGGTTACAGGTTGTACCCTCACAGTGACTGGGTTATTGATAACATCTTTAAAACTAGTAAAACAATTCTGGAAAAGTGAAAATTACATCTGAAATATTGGTTCCTTTGGAGAGGGTAAACACACTGGGTTCAAACTTCTACAAGAAAGTGCTGAAAAAAGTTGTTTTCTCAATAGAACAGTCTCTGTTCAAATGGTAAGAAAACACCAGTCTTAGATCTGGAAAAGCACTTTATTTGAGCAGTCAACAACTTACATCTGTTGGTTGTATAAGGACCCCTTCACTTCCAGTTGTCCTAGTGCCTTCTTCCAGGAGGAGTCAATGATCTGGCACCCCTCCCAGCCAAGGGGCTAAGCCTTCAGGTAGAAACATTCATTGCTGATAAAGTTTTTCATTCTAAGTCTTAAGTCCAAAGTGCATTACTCTGTACACATCTTTGTACAGAGGCTTTGGAAGAGTACCTGCATGGCTACTATGGAACATACAATACCAAAGGGCGTTAGCTATTAGTGTACATTTTGAAACTCTTTGATATTCTTTGGTTATGATGAGGATTTGGTTGTGTAGGGCGCCTCAAATCACTCCCAGACAAAGACCCACTTGGGAGCTGAGAGAGAAAACTTGTGCTGAGTGTTATTTTCTGACATCCTTTTGCTCTGAGTTGGATTGAGATACCCCTGACTGTGGCAGGCACTGACCCCAAGTGGGCCCTAGTGAATCTCCTGCCTACTGGAGAGAGTATCCAGGTTGGCCATCTCTCATGAATACTTCAGTTCCCTTGGAACTTCCTAGAAACTGTCTTCCTGGGTAGCAGTTGCTCAGAATCCTTCTAGTGCTTGCTTCCTTTGGGCAGATGTTGTACTGTCACAGTAGGTTCCACAAGGAAGGTTGAGGTGGGAACTCTGTCCTCAAGGCACATACCATCCAGCTGGAGTCAGCTTCCCATATTGATAATACAAACCCATCAGGCTCAGAGGGGGCAGTTCTAAAACCAAGATGCACCTCAGCGACACCTAGGGATCTTAAAAACCATTCAGGTGCTCGGTCCCCAGCCCCAAAGATGAGTATTTAACTGGTCCTTTGGGCCACATGCATCTTTGCTTTTGCGTATAGCATGTCTGGTTAAGAAACACCACTGATGGAGGTTAAGAGCACAGGTTTTGAGTCAGCAGTTTGTATGTTCAAAAACGAGCTCTGCATATGTTTATTGCAGCACTATGGACAACAGCAAAGATATGGAATCAACCTAAGTGGCCATCAATGGATGATTGGATAAAGGAAATGCGATATGTATATACCATGGAATACTAGTCAGTCATAAAAAGAATGAAAGAAATCATGTCTTCTGTAGCAACATAGATATAATTGGAAGCCATTATCCTAAGGGAAATAATTCCTGAAACAGAAAGTCAAATATCCTGTATTCTCACTTTTTTTTTTTTTTTGAGGTGGAATCTTGCCCTGTCACCCAGGATGGAGTACGGTGGTGTGATCTAGGTTCACCACATCCTCCGCCTCCCAGGTTCAAATGATTCTCCTGCCTCAGCCTCCCGAGTAGCTGGGATAACAGGCGCCCACCACCATGTCTGGCTAATTGTTGTATTTTTAATAGAGACAGGGTTTCACCGTGTTGGCCAGGCTGGTCTCGAACTCCTGACCTCATGATCCACCAGCCTCAGCCTCCCAAAGTGCTGGGATTACAGGCGTGAGCCACTGCACCTGGCCAGCCATATTCTCACTTTTAAGTGGGAGCTAAACAAAGGGTACACATAAATACATAGAGTGGAATAAAAGACACTGGAGACTACAGAAGATAGGAAGGTGGGAGAGGGTGAGGACCGAAAAAATTACTTGTTGGATACAGTGTTCACTATTTGGGTGATGGGTACACTAACAGCCCAGACTACCACCATGCAATATATGCATGTAAGAAATCTACACTTATACCCCCTTGATATGGTTTGAATCTGTGTCCGCGCCCAAATCTCATGTTGAATTGTAATTCCTAACGTTGAAAGTGAGGCCTTGGCTGGGCACGCTGGCTCACGCCTGTAATCCCAGCACCTTGGGAGGCCGAGACGGGCAGATCACGAGGTCAGGAGATCGAGACTATCCTGGCTAACACGGTGAAACCCCGTCTCTACTAAAAATACAAAAAATTAGCCGGGCGTGGTGGTTGGCACCTGTAGTCCCAGCTACTCAGGAGGCTGAGGCAGGAGAATGGCGTGAACCCGGGAGGCGGAGCTTGCAGTGAGCCGAGATTACGCCACCGCACTCCAGCCTGGGTGACAGAGCAAGACTC
>NW_016814994.1:137084-159602 GCF_001698545.2 Rhinopithecus bieti | reverse complement strand
CTATAAAATAAAAAAAAAATACATTAAAACAAAACAAAATGAGCTCTGGCACCTATTGGCCTTGTGGCCTTGGGAAATTTATTTGATCTCTTTGAGCCTCAGTTTCTTCATCTGTAGATGACAGAGAATAATACCTTCCCTATGTGATCAAGTTGAAATGATAGGATAAATATGATTTACCTTGAGTGTGGGCCAGACTTAGGGACTCATTTCTCTTAAATATATAAGATGGTAGTAATGTTTGGTAATTTCTGAGGCCTGATCACAAAAAGAGAATAGCTTCTCTCTGTCTCTCACTGACTGGGGAAAACCAGATGTTCTGGGGAAAACCATCTACCAAGTCATTGAAGATACTCCAACAGCCCCCAGAGAGGCTCATATGGGAGGAATCTGAGGTCTCCCACAGCCTATCAGCACTGCCTTCCCAGCGTTGTGACTGTACCATTTTGGAAGCAGATTTTCCAGCTCTAATCAATTCAGATCACTGCAGCCCTGGTTGACGTCTTGACTGTAACCTCATGAGATGCCCTGTGCCAGAACCACCCAGCTCAGCCGTTCCTGAATTTGTGATCCACACATAAACTATGAGTTTGATAAATGTTTATTGTTTTATTTTACAGTTTTTTGAGATACAATTCACCATTTTAAAGTGTATAGTTCAGTGGTTTTTAGTATAATCACAGTGTTATGGAACAATTGCCACTGTCTCATTCCAGAACATTTCCATTATCCCAGAAATGACAACTCATATGTATTAGCAGTCACTCTCAGTGCCCCCTACTTCCCATTACCTCACAACCACTAATCTTCTATCTGACTCTATGGATTTGCCTATTGTGGATATTTCCTAAACATTGAATCATGCAATATGTCACCTTTTGTGAATGGTTTTTTTTTCATGTAGCGTAGTTATTTTCTAGGTTCATCTATGTTGCAGCATGTGTCAATCTTTCATTCCTTTTTATGGGTGAATAATATTTCATTGTATAAACATTTTCTCTATACATTTATCAGTTAATAGACATTAGTTTGTTTCCATTTTTGGCTATTGTGGATAATGCTGCTATGAACATTTGAGAATAAATTTTTCTATGAACATATGTTCAATTCTATTGTGTATTTACCTATGACTGGAATTGTGGGGTATGGTAACTCTGCGACTTTGTGAAGACCTGCCAAAGTGTTTTCCACAGTGGCTGCACTATTGCATGTCAGCAATGTATGAAGCTTTCAATTTCTACAAATCCTTGCCAACATTTGTTATTGTCCCTGTTTTTTTGATTATAGCCATTCTAGTAGGTGTGAAGTGGTATCTACTGTGATTTTGATTTATATTTCCCCAATGATAAATGATGTTGAACATCTTTTAATTTGCTTTTTAGAACTTTGTATATCCTTTTGGGAGAAATGTGTATTCATATGCTTGCCCATTTTAAAATTGTGTTGTCTTTTATTGCAGAGTTTTTAAGAGTATTTTGTTTATTCTGGTTACTACAACCTTATCACATATATAATTTGCAATTATTTTATCCGATTTCATGGATTGTCTTTTAACTTTCTTGATAATGTCCTTTGGCACAAAAGATTTTAATTATGATGATTTCGAATTCACATATTTTTTATGGTTTCTCATGCTTCTGGTGTTTTACTTATGAAACTCTTATGTAACACACTATTGCAGATATTTACAAATATTTTTCCGTCTAAGAGGTTTATGATTGGTAAATAGGAGAAGTGAAAAGGGAGATTATGAAAAGCAAGAGAGGAGAAACTGGTTGAGGCTCAGGTTCTTTATAGGTGGATATTATGTAGGAACACATACATATAGAAGATAAGAATGACAAAATGGATTCTTTTAGAATCTCTGTACCCAGGTACTCCTAAGAAGCCTCCCGTAGCAATGGGGACCTAACCTGAGTCAGAGAACCACTGCATTCTTTATAAATACCACTAGTGGAATGAGTGACGATGGGAAAGATGTGGGGAAAGTAGACAACGAGGGGAAAATTGAGGAAGGAAAAGAGAGAAGAGGACACATGAGAGAATACTGGGAAATTGAGGTTGAGTAAAGTGGGGTAAAACCTGTGTTTCTTTATCACATCCTTGTAGGAGTAGTCAGAGATCAAGCAGACCCTCCACATATGTGACTACATTTAACTCTCTCTGGGCCTGAGTTCTCTTGTTTATTCTAGAGAGAATTTATATATTGGATTATCTCCAGTGTGATTATGTCCCCATGTATTTTTTTTGGGACAGAGTCTCAACTCTGTTGCCCAGGCTGCAGTGCAATGGCATGATCTCTGCTCACTATAACCTCCACTTCCTGGGTTCATGCGTTTCTCCTGCCTCAGTCTCCTGAGTAACTGGGATTACAGGTGCGTGCCACGATGCCCGGCTAATTTTTTTTTTTTTGTATATTTTAGTAGAGATGGGGGTTTCATTCTGTTGACCAGGCCAGTCTCGAACTCCTGACGTCCAGTGATCCACCTGCCTTGGCCTCCCAAAGTGCTGGGATTACCCGTGTGAGTCACCGTGCCTGGCCGTCCCCATGCTTTTAAGCCTAGTTCAGACACTAGTTACTGTCGCCCTCAACCTTCATGGGCATCAGTCAACTTTTCTGAATCTCTTTGTCCATGGTTTGCATCAAGTGGGAAGCAATCATTGTTCCTCTCTCATGAATGTGGAGAAAATGTGATGTTTGGACTTGAGGGCTTTGGGGGGCAGCCTGTTTTGTATATTTAAATGTCTCTTTAAAATATTCAGTATTTGTTGGCTGTTGATTTCACTGAAGTTTCAGGCATCCAGTCAAACTGGGCTGGCTACTGTGAAGGAGCCCTTCATTTTATAAATACCAGTTTCTGCATTTTTACTCCATTTTCCTGTTGTAATGTGACACGTCAGGATTCTAGGTAATTTCTTTTGTAATTTTAAAGGTCCCTTAGAAGGTAATAGAAAAATATATTTGTGGATGGTTGAAAGGTCACAGTGTGTCATTATCTCTGGCATTGTGTTATCAAATAGTGACAATGTAGATGACTCTCCTGCAGTCCTTAATATGACTTCTAGGTTGTCATATAACTTTGGAGCATAGTCAAATTGGTCTTTGATCACTGTTTCTTCATTCAAGTCCTGTTGAACTGATGTGAAAGAAGTCTAATAAAAGAAAGCAACTTCATTCTTTTCCTATGAAAACTATGTTGCTGACCTGTCCTTCCCATGTCTGGGGAAAAAGCCCAGGATGTTCTTATAGCTTTTCTGGTTACTCTCATAAAGCCAAATGTCCTGTGGCTACTTCCATCTTGTAAGAAGCTTATTCTAGTGTAATAATCAATACATCATTTCCTGAATCTTGGGAAAGATCTTCTACTCCCAGCTGAGGCTTACTTGAGTATTGGAATCCTGCGAGCGACGTGCATGTATGGGTTGGGAGTGGAAATGGCAGTCATTTTTTGGCCTTTATTTTCTCCATCTATACTCCAGTTGGGTATTTGCTTATTTTTATCCCACTGATGGGATCTTGAGAGAGCAAGAGAAGGGCTCAGGGAGAACACTCTTGCATGATTGGCTTTGTAATGTGGGTATGGGGTTCTGAGATAAGAAATCCTGAGTGGAAAATCTCATGGGGACTTCAGACATCATGCCCCTGCCCCATGCGGGGCCTTTCTTCTGATTGGTCGCTTAAACTGCACACCCTCCCACCCCAATAGTTCCTTGGCATTTTGTGGTGTCTACCAGTATTGAGCACTTTTTGTACCTCCATGTGGTTCTCTTGGCTGACATTCCTTTAAAGTTATTCTCAGGCTCTTTTTTTACCCCCAGGTCCGCAAATGGATTCTGGAAATCAAGTATTTTTCTTTTGTAAATGGTAGAATTGCTGTTCACTTACCAGGTGAACTTTTACTGTGCTCCAGGAGCACCCCAGTCTCAGCTTTTGTTTTCCTTGTACAAGTCAGATGCTAGTTCCTGTGTCCCTCAACCTTTATGGGCATCAGTCAACTTGTCTGAATCTCATTGTCAGTGGTTTACATCAAGTGAGAAGCAATCATTGTTCCTCTCTTATGAATGTGGAGAAAATGCCCACCATACCAACAACTCTCTAAGAATTCTTTTCCCTCTCCCCCTCAAATCTTATGTGTGTGTATTGATTAGAAGTTGAAATTCAAGGTATTGGCTGGGTTTATTTTTTCTGAGGGCTGTGAGGGAACAATCTATGTCCAGCCATCTCATTTTTGCTTGTAGATGGCTATCTTCATGTTCAAATGGCATTCTCCTGTATTTGTATCTGTGTCTAAATTTCCTCTTATAAGGACACTATTCATATTAGAATAGGACCACTATAATTACTTTATCTTGATTACTATTGTAACCCCCCAGTTTCCAAATAAATGTGTGCTTTGAAATACTAGATGTTAGGTATTCAATATCTGAATTTTGAAATACATGATTCAATCAATAACAGAGCATCTGAAAATCTCTTAAATGAGAGGGCTTGTGTTCAACCTCCTATTTAAGGTAGGCTTTCAGGAATGCTTTTTCTTTGCCTGGCCACTAGATGTGCCCTAGCCCCTAGGAATTTTTGGCCCACTTTTCTGTAGGGCTTCCTTTTTTATTTCCAAGGGCTCCTCTTGGGTACTTTAATTTTAATACCGTTTGAAGCCGTTCGATATTGTAGCCTCCACATGTGACACTGGAAATTACAGCCTTTTCTTCTGCATGTGGCAAAAGTGCAGTTTGCTCTCAAGCCAGCTTCTTATTGTATCTTCTGGCAGGGAAGCTTAAACTCCAGGTTCTTGACTTCACTTATATGAACTTATTACTAACCCTTGTGTTTCAACACTCCAGGGGTGTAAGACAAGGCTTCAGATGCTCTTTGCCATTTGTTTGAATCAAGGAGGAAGTTCTTTTCATCCTTTCCTCTTGATGGTAGAGAAAATCCCATTACACTCCCTTTCTTATCATGCATATTTCCACATGGAGAACATAAACTTTTCTTCTACTGGAGACAGAAGTCACTACCCAACGAGCCCCCTTTTGTAAATTCTGGAAAGGATAGATCCAGCCTCAGATTTTTTTTTCTAATGAGCCAGACACTAATCTCATATTTCTGTAACTTAGGGCTGTGAGTGAAGCTTACTGATGCTGTTTCACTAGTGTCATTCAAACCATCCCTCTTCCCCTCATTCATCGTGGTGGGTCTCCAGTTATACAACTTAAAGTTCTATAGAAGTAACACATGGTGGGGAATGGACAGCACCAGCTTCCACCATGAATGGGAAGATATTTTGACTTACAGATGTTCCAGGAGGAGGAACTCCCAGCTGTTATCCATGTATAGGGCACTGCATGTACATTTTGTCCTGGTCACCCTACACATATCCATATAGGCCACATAGGGCAGAGCTTGAACATGGTTTATCTAAATGTGGCAGAATGCCTTGCAGTCTTCTCAGAATACAAGAGGATAGGAAGCTTGTGAGGAATTGCTCTGAGGCCATCTTCCACTCACCTACGTATCTCCCTTGAAAAGTTTTATGAGGCAGTTTTCATCTTCTCTGTGGTCTTTTGGGATGGGGACTTTTTGCTGCCCATCCACCACCAGAATAGTGCTGCAGAATAGAAAACAGCTTAATGTTCACAACACTGGTACTCAGACCACATAGATAAATTCTTTGATGATAAGGGCTATGTGATCTTTCATCTTTGTCTCTGAGACACCTGCTGTCTTGAGTTGGTAGTTCATATTAGACATAAATCTAAGAAATGCAATTCCTGTTTGTTGAGTATCCATATGTGTTACAGGGAAATTGAAACAGCTTTCTTCTGGCCATTACCTATGACCACAAGTAAAATAGTAGCTGCTGGTAGAGTGCAGTCACTTATATAGAGATGTTCTGAGGTCTACTTCTACAATGAATAGAATGGAAGGAACATGAAGGATAGGTTTGAGTAAAAGCCCAGTGAGTCTATAGAGGTTTCCTCCTCAGCAAACAGATGAGGGAGCAATGGCAGTCGTGTTGGAGGAAATGAGTGGAGATCATTGTTTTGCCTAATCACCTATCCAGTGTTGTAAGGAGATCACCATTTTGCCTAACAACCTATCCGATGTTTTAAGCCTACCTGGCCATGACTACATTGCTGATGATATGAGGGAGACCAAGAAGACCTAGAAAACCTTGCTAATGTCTGTACTGTTTGGAATGTTGTTGATCTAACACCTTCAACACCACATTTCTACCCAGACTTCTCCTCTTTCAAGAACAAATAGCTGGGTGCGGTGGCTCATGCTTGTAATCCCAGCACTTTGGGAGGCCGAGGCGGTTGAATCGCTTGAGGTCAGGAGTTCGAGACCAGCCTGGCCAACATGGTGAAATCATGAAATACAGAAATACAGAAATTAGCCGAGTGTGGTGGTATATGCCTGTAATCCCAGCTACTCGCAAGGCTGAGGCAGGAGGATTGCTGGAACCTGGGAGGTGGAGGTTGCAGTGAATTGAGATCGCACCATTGCACTCCAGCCTGGGAGACAAGAGTGAGACTTCATCTCAGAAAACAAAAAACAAAAAACAAAAAAAAACAAAAACCAAATAGGTCTAGGGTAAAGATGAGGTCCATTCTTCTCTAATAGCAACTAGAGACTTTATCCATTTGTTAAAGTGTGTTGGTGGCTTGACAACACTTTCCAAACTTTTTCAGTCCTTATGGATGCTGACGCACAAGTCCCCGTAATGCCTTGAAGCCTCCATGGGCATGATGTGATTTTTACTTTGGATGTGGAAATAAGTCTCAAATTAGACAGATGTAAGTTTATGTGTGGGCTCTTATGGAACAGTACACACAAGATGTTGTAACTGATACTATTGAGTGTATTGTGGGAAGAGCTGTCTTAAGTATTT
Organism: Rhinopithecus bieti; assembly: GCF_001698545.2. NCBI lineage: Eukaryota > Metazoa > Chordata > Mammalia > Primates > Cercopithecidae > Rhinopithecus > Rhinopithecus bieti. The sequence goes on along the minus strand of NW_016814994.1, from coordinate 152,709 downwards.
GTGATTCTTCTCTTGATTATAAATGATGTTTCCAATGGGGAAATGCCATGATTGAAACAGCGGTGTTATAGAACCAAATTGGGGTCTGCTTGCCCAATGTAGTAAAACCAGATATCCACACTGAGGTTTTTGCAGCAAAAGAAGAGAAGGTGTTTATTTGCAGAATGTCAAGCAAGGAGAACTAGGCAGCTGTTGTTCAAATCCTGACCTCTTTGATGGCTTGCAGGTAAGGGTTTTTAAAGGCAGGGTTAGATTTCAAGAAAGCAGAAGCTATAGGCAAAAATCATAAATCAATGCATCGAGGTTACACATTGGGTTTGGCCTAAAAGGGTAGGATATGTTGAAGCAGGGCTTACAAGTTGTAAGTAGATTCAAAGGTTTTCTGATTTGCAATTGGTTAAGGAAGGTAAGCTTTGTTTAAAAATTTTGGGTCAGCAGAAAAAAATGTTAATTGGCTTTGGAGTGTGACTCCAAGGCCCTCAGGAAGAAATTTAGAACAGAGAACAGTGGTCAGAGTTCACCAGTGGACAGTCTTCAATTCCACTTTATTTGAAGTCTATGTGCCAATGGATCCATTCGGTGGGTGTCCTCAGTATGTGTGTGTGGGGGGGGGATCCAAGTTTCTGAAAGACAACTGAGGGACATATGTTAAGACATTATTTTATTTTATTTTATTTTATTTTATTTTATTTTATTTTATTTTTGAGATGGAGTCTCTCGCTGTCACCCAGGTTGGAGTGCCATGGCATGATCTTGGCTGACTGCAACCTCCACCTCCCAAGCTCAAGTGACCCTCCCATCTCAACCTCCCAAGTAGCTGGGAGTACAGACAAGCGCCATCATGCTCAGCTAATTTTTTGTATATTTGATAGAGATGTGGTTTTGCCATGTTGCCCAGGCTGTCTCGAGCTCCTGAGCTCAAGCAATCCTCCCACGTTGGCCTCCCAAAGTACTGGGATTACAGGCGTGAGCCACCATGCCTGGCCAAGACATTATCTTTAATTTCTATAGGGGAACCAACATCTCTGGACTCTAACTTCCTTGGCTATTGTTTCAGGCTACTATTACCCTTTTCCTTGACAAGTTGCTTATTTACTTCTCAGGGCTAGCGGGGTGCCTGGAATTTCCATTGAGGGAACTCAGGATTTTCCTTTATTTCTGTGCTCAGGGAAATGGTCCCTAAAAACAGAGTCACTACTGCATCTCAGTGGTAGTGAGTTGAGTGGACAACTGGGAGCCCACCAGGCTTCCACAGCTCAGCCATGGGGTATAAATAAAGCGGTGTAAGATACTACGTTGTGGCAAGGGACAACGAGGGGAGGAGGGTGAAAGGAGGAGGTTCCTACACTGAACAAGGATGTAATAGAGGCAGAGGTGCTTAATGAGACTATATGACTTTAGAATTGCCCTGTATGTCCCTGAAAAAGCCAAGGATTCTTCACACCTCACTGTGCTGTATCATCAGCTTAATTTGACAGTATTTGACAGTAGTCTTTTTTACACTTGCAGTTCCTGATATGAAGATGCTCTCTCATCCATTGCAAAGACTGAGATCCCTGGTTAATGGTGGTGGACATGTTAGTGCTTTATTCAAATAACCACTGCATCCATGGGATTGGAGTCCATTTGCCTTCATGGGCCTTCATATGAGCGGGTGCCATTGAAACATGGCTTGGATTCTTAGAGATGAGACTGAATAAGACAAGTGGAAAGAGAAATTCAGTTCCCAGAGGAGCACATACTTGTGAAAGCAAGTTTGGGTTCTAAATGTGGCGTTACATATATGTTTACCATGCTGCCACAGAGAATCTATACTCTCCCAAGATTTTTCACAAGTGGATATAGTCAAGATGTGGAAAAGATTGAAACCTTACCAGCGCTGTCTTGGTACTATTACATGGATGACACGATTCTAAATGGAAGGTCTAAGGATAGAGTACAATTTGCTGAAGGTAGATGGTCAGATATATGAGTGACTAGGGCTGGAAGATTAAACCCTGACAAGAATAGGGAACTAGACACTGACATAAAGTTTTGTGAACCTCGTGGGCTGATGCTCAGAGTGCAATCCTTGAGTCTTTAAAGAGAATCCGATGGACTAAAAAAACTCCAGCTAATCTAGTTTTGAACAGCATATGATAAAAAAGCCCACCTTATGATAGGCTTGTTAAGTATTGGATATACTTCATTTCTCACATGGGAACTTGCTTAACTAATGACATAAAATTACTAGAATGTCATTCAGTTTTACCAAAAACATGCCTTAGAAACTCTCCTGAAGGCTGTACAGAACACGTTTCCACATGAACCAAGTTTTGAGGGAAAGTGGCACTGATTGGCATTTATCCAGACAGGAACTTGTAGCAAAAAGATGTGGCCATTCGGCGAAGGCAGTCTTTGAGATTTGTTTGTGGCACTTCCCTGAAACTGCTACCCAATATACCCCATTTGAGAGGCTATTTCTGGCTTGTTAGCTGTTGCTGGTGAACATCGTGAGAGTAACAAAGCAAGAACAGGTGCTGTTATGTCCTGACTTTCTCTATCATGAATTTGGTCTCAAATCAGAACACCATCAAAGTGAGTATTCCCCAAGAAGCATCAATTTTTAAGTAAAAGTGGGATATCCAGGGAAGATGTGAAATTAATAGTGTCTCAGAGGTACAGGAAAAAGTGTCCAGTCACCCTCTAGATGTGGCTGTCTCAGATGCAGGGACTATGCCAACATCTCAGGTTTCTGGTGGCTTTGGACACTCAGGTTCCTAGGATGCCTGGGTCTGGTTTATGGACACATCCATAAGTTAAAGGCAGACAGTTTCTACTCACAACAGAAGCTGTGCAACCCCCAAGAAATCTGCTTGGACCTGTGCATGGAAAAGGGAATTCTGCTTAATGGGTGGTGATATAGGCTGTAGTGCTTGTGCTGGAAAGCCTCCCTGTAAATGCACTTTATGACATTTTGGCTCACATCTGGCCAGGTGCCCATAGGCTGACAGGATAGATGATTGGTGCCTGGTAGCGTGACAAATGGTTGGTCAAGTTTCAGCCTTATGTATACAAAAAATATCAGCAGATTTCTCAAGTAACATTTCTCCTGTTCATGCCAATGTGGATGCCTATGGATAATGACCCTTTGAGGATGGGAACAAATGAAGTTAATAAGTTAAACAGACCTGTGCTGCCCAAGTTAGGACAATTGCACAGGGCATGATAATCCATCTTCAGTTCAGGACCTGGCTCAAAAACAGCCAAGTGATTGCAATTCCAGCACATGAAGACAAGAAATCCTGGGAAATGTTCCCAGAGTGGCAGCTAAACATGAATATAAAAGGGATCTTTGTGTCCCCTAGTGAGAAGTACTAGGCCTGGTGCCCTAACTTGCTCTCCAAGGTACTGCTGCTCAGGGACAGTAGTGAATAGCTCCCCAAAGAATGGCACTGCCATCCCTGCCCACATGGCACACATAGGCAAATATGCAAGGACTCTTAGTGGGACTGTGTTTTACGTTAATATTTGGAATCAACAACCACATCCAATCAGACAATGGTAGCACTTTCATAGGAAACATACCCAGCGGTGTGCAGCTTCATGGGATATTCAATGGACCATTCATGCTCCATATGACTCCCCAGTAGCAGGTGCCATTGAAACATGGCTTGGATTCTTAGAGATGAGACTGAGTAAGACAAATGGAAAAGAGAAACTCAGGTCCCAGAGGAGCACACACTTATGAACACAAGTTCGGGTTCTAAATGTGGCATTTTCCCAACTGGCACCTCCCATTTGAATAGTATGTTTAGTTAAGAGTTTCGGGAGTGGGTGGATGATGCCCCAAGTCAGGATAGGAAAGAAAATGCCTACCAAGCTAACAACACTCTCCAAAATAAATCCTCCTTCTTGTCATATCCTTAAGGTAGGTGGTAGAACTTTTCATATTCTTAAGGCAGCTCAACTTTTCATATCCTTAAGGTAGGTGGTGGAATAATGTCAGCAGGGCCAGTATTAGAAAAGATGTTGCCAAAATAAATAACTCAGAATCTCATTTTAGAATATGGAGTCTTTAGGCTGGTCTGAAGGTAGTGAGTTATCTCAATTGATTGTTCGCAGTCAGTTACAGATCAAACTCCTTGTTCTACTCTCTGCCTTTCTCACTACTGCACTTGACTAGTCTAAAAAAAAAAGGAATATGGAGTCTTTGTAATTTACTGTTTTGGCTTTTGGACCCTCTGCCAAATTCTTACATTCAAGGATGTGTTGCTTTCAAAATCCTTTTCAAGAGTGGATTTCAGAGACATGTCTGACCTAGGGAACCTTCGCTCACTGCACCCATAGTTGTAGGTACTGTGGGCACATTTCCTCATCTGCTTTACATGTTTTTAAAGTAGGCCAGGTGTGGTGGCTCACACCTGTAATCCCAGCACTTTGGGAGGCAAAGGTGGGTGGATCACTTGAGATCAGGAGATCAAGAGCAGCCTGGCCAACGTTGTGAAACCCCATCTCTACTAAAAATACAACAATTAGCGGGGTGTGGTGGTGTGCACCTGTAATCCCAGCTACTCTGGAGGCGGAGGCAGGAGAATTGCTTGAATCCAGCAGGCGGAGGTTGCAGTGAGCTGAGATCATGCCACTGCACTCCAGCCTGGGTAACAGAGTGAGACTCCGTCTCCAAAAATAAAATAAAATAAATAAATAAATAAAATGAAGAGAAAGGCAGTATCTCCTTATTTTATCATTCTATGAGTTGTCAAGATGCATGCATGCCCTGGCCAATATGTGACTACCTTTAGCACCCTCTAGAGTTACTGCCTTTTTCTTGTACTCAGAGTTAATATTTATATTAGTTTATCTTTAGTGCAAATGTATTTGCTGTCTTCTAAGCTAGCATATTTAGACTAGTGAGAATTCTGTAGAATCCTTTTTAATATTTTCAAAGGCCCCTTTAAGAGATCTGGGTTTTGTTGGTTGTTGACTTCACTCCAGCTTCTGGTGTCTGTTCAATCATTATGCATGATTAGTGAATATAGCCCTTCAATTTAGCAAATTCCAATTTCACATATATTTATAATTTTTCTGTCATTTAGATTGGGACATGTCAGGGCTCCAGATGCCAAGATAAGAAGCCTGATCCCAACTTTGCATGTGAGCTGATGGTGGTATCTCAGGAGGTCCTATCTCCATGTTGGACATGGTCAGAGCTCCTGCATGGAGTTGGGGGTCAGAAACCCAGCAACTTTTGGTAGATATACTCCGTGGAATTTTTAACAACCTAATCCTGGAGGCTGCTCAGGTCACATGGTCTTTTGGAAAAATGTTAATTTATTCATCAAGTTAAACATGTTGAATGTGAAAAAGGAAGGAGGAGAACTTGGATGGGATCCATTGTCATTGGAGGGAAGATCTAGTTTAGGAAACCATACATATGGAAGATGAGCTTGTGGAAATGGATTCCATTAGGATTCTCCGTGCCCGGCCCTTCCTAGGAAAGTCTCCTTGAATGACTGGGGTTCTGCCTTCAGTCAGAAAATCACTCCGTTCTTTGTAGCTTGAGATCCTGCCTTCAGTCAGAAAATCACTCTGCTCTTTGTAGCTATCAGTCAGCATAATAAGTGAGGTGTGGGAATAAGTAGAGGAAAATGGGAAAGGAGAAAGAAGAGAGAAAAGAGGGGTGAACTAGGAGAAATCCAGGAGACAAGACAGTATAAAATGTGGGGAGAAGCTAATATTCCTTCACCTCCTGCCGCCTTTTCTGAGTTGCCAGGGTTCATGTAGACCCTGCTATATGAGTGACTGCCTTTAGTTCTCTCTGGTTTGGTAGCCTCCTTATTGTTCTTAGAGGACCATCTCCAGTGCGAACCTGTTGCCCATCCTTCAAGCAGGGGATTTCTCTGCCACTACACTGGGTTTTCTCAAGGGACCTTTTTTCCCTTCATATTTTTGAAGGTCAATTAAAAAAATAAAAAACCTTAGGTTTGTGCATAGGTGAGAATTCATTATATGTCATAATCCCTTGCCTTGGGCTATCAAATAGTCCATAGTGGAGTACTTTTCTGCAGTCCTCACTATGACTGCTTGGCTGGCTTCTTTGTTTGGAGCATATTTAGATATGAATTTGTTCATTGTGTCCGTAATTGTGTTATTGTTGAGTTCGCATTCATGGGTGTAAAGAGAAAGTAACTTTCTTCTTGTTATATATTAAAGTGGCTTTGGGATCTGTTCTGTACTTGTCTAGGAAGAAATACCAGGACTTTCCCATAGTTATCTAGCTACACTTAAATAACCAAACATCCTATGGTCACTTAAAGGCAGTTAGAGGTCCAATCTAAATTAATCACAGCTCTCAATTCCTGGAATTGAAAAATTCTTCCCACTCCTATTGGCATCTGGCACTTAATGGCCCTGTATCATTGGGACAAGTATTTAATCTCTCTGATCCTAAGTTTCTCTATGTGTAGATGGGAGATATTTCTTGACCCTTTCTATGTAGTGATGCTGAAGTGAGGCGTTAAATATAAAGCCTTAGCACAGCTTTTTATACTTTAATATTGTAAAACTTCTGCAATATATCAATCAAGTATCAGATTCTGGCCGGGTGCAGTGGCTCATGCCTGTAATCCCAGCACTTTGGGAGGCCGAGGTGGGTGGATCATGAGGTCAAGAGATCGAGACCATCCTGGCCAATATGGTGAAACCCCGTCTCTACTAAAAATACAAAAATTAGCTGGGCATGGTGGTGCAGGCCTTTAGTCCCAGCTACTTGGGAGGCTGAGGCAAGAGAATTGCTTGAACCTGGGAGGTAGAGGTTGCAGTGAGCTGAGATTGCAGTACTGCACTCTGGCTTGGTGACAGAGCGAGACTCTGTCTAAAATGAATGAATGAATGAATGAATGAATGAATAAATAAACAAAATATCAGATTCAGTATAAAATGTACAAGTTCAAAGGAGTGTGAGCTAAGGTTCCTAAAGCTGAAAGTCACAAACGGTTGTTCTATACCTTGGTATTAGGACATTTGAACTTTGAATGTAGCCCCTAGACAAATATGAGTAAGTTAATAGTTCACCATTTGTATGTATAGTCAAGGTTGTGTAACAGGAAGAACAGATTTCAAACATGATTTCAGTTTTAATTTACATTTTGGAGAATGAGCAAGAGAGAAAGTTCTCATTCCTGGAACACCTCTCTGAGTATTCCTCATGGCTTGGTAATTGTGTTTTCCTTTCATTGTCTTCAAAAAATCAAGGTGGCACTGGCTGGTATTGGCTTGGAGAGCAGGCCTTATCCATATGTAGAAAGTCACTCACTGAATGTGATTCCATGATCCCCTGAAAAGCACGTGCATCTCCAAATGTCTCCCTCAGCTGTGCCACTGACTGAAATCTTCTCATTGAATCATTTATGTTTTGTATTGAGGAAAGTCTCATTCTTGCTGAGTCCTGATAATGGTTATAGAGGGAAAGCTGCAAAAAATATATCTTCATGACATAATTTCAGGAATACTTTTGAGCACCTTCAGTGGCATTCACAGACTGTAAAGCAATGTTGTATAAATGTTTAGATGTAAAGCAATAACTGCTACAAAGATAACATACTTTTCTTTATACTGCCTTCATCTTTCCTTGGTGACCTACAGGATAGGATGCACATGTTAGCTTGCACAGCTGTAACATAGTGCCATACAGAGAGTGAGTGGTCAGAGATGGTTTTTATGAGGAAGTGATATTTGAACACCTGAGGATAAAGAAGGTGTAACTAGATGAAGAAATGGCCTGGGTAGAGGGGGGTGGTTTAAGAAAGGGAGATGAGCATCCCAGAAAGCAATATGGAAGTCTTGACACTGGAAGGCATAAAGTGACTCCAGGAACTGCATGAAATGCAGGGACTGTGTAACATAAAGCACTCAGCTTAATTTAGAGAGGAGGAAAGTGAGCCTAGGAAAGGGCACCAAGCTAGAAATTGACAGAGACTGGCTTTGAGTTCAGATCTTTGGCATCCACATCCTTTGGTGCTCCCAGGGGTTTACATTTTGAGAAATGCACCTTTTAAGAACTAGGTGGGTGAGCCTTTTCACATTGCTTTCCTAAAATGGGAGAAATTGATTGTGAAAAGGAAGAGAGGAAACCTTATGGAGGCTGATATGGTTTGGCTGTGTTCCCACCCAAATCTCATCTTGAATTCCCATGTGTTGTGGGAGGGACCCAGTATGAGGTAATTGAATCATGGGGGCAAGTCTTTCCTGTGCTGTTCTCGTGATAGTGAATAAGTCTCATGAGATCTGATGGTTTTAGAAAGAGGAGTTCCCTTGCACAAACTCTCTCTCTGTCTGCTGCCATCCATGTAAGATGTGACTTGCTCTTCCTTGCCTTCTGCCATGATTGTGAGGCTTCCCCAGCCACATGAAACTGTAAGCCAATCAAACCTCTTTCTTTTGTAAATTGCCCAGTCTTGGGTATGTCTTTATCAGCAGTGTGAAAACAGACTAATACAGAGGCCCAGGATGTTTTGTAGGTAGATATACTTTAAGAAAACCTACATATGGAAGATGAGAAGGGAAATGTGTTTCATTAGGACTCTGTGCCCATGTAGCTTTAGGAAAGTGTCCTTGCAAGACTGGGGTCCTGACCTAAGTCAGAGAACCACTGTACTCTTTACAGATATCTTTTGGCATAGTGTGGGAGAATAGGAGAGACTAGGAGAAATCAGAGAAATAGGGGAATGTAGGAGAGAAGGGGAGGAAGAGTAGACAAAGGTGAATACTGAAAAGTGGAGATGGATAAAGTGAGGGAAAGCCATTGTTCCTTTACCTCCCATTGTAGGAATTGCCAGTGTGCATGCAAACCCTTCCACATATATGACTGCTTTCAGATCACTCTGAGCCTGAATGCTCCTGGTTATTGTCAGAGAGAAATGTTACTGGGTCACCTCCAGTGTGAAGTTGTCCCTGATTTTCAAGCCTGGGTACTTTTGTTGTGAATTTTCTCAAGGAGTCTGTTTTGTATATTTAAAGTTCCCTTAAGAAGACTTGGTGTTTATATACGTTTGATTTCACCACAGCTTCTGGCATCATGTCAGTTGGAACTCACTATCTCACTATAGTGGGGAGCCCTGCAGATTGATGGACACCAGTTTTGCATTTGTATTCGATTTTCCATCGTAATGTGACATGGTGGGATTTAGATGTTTTCTTTCATAGTTTTGAAGGTCTTATAAAATACTAGAAATATGTGTTTGTGGATAGCTGAGAAGTCACAATGTTTCATAATTTCTTGCCTCATGGTATCCTTAGTACACACCTATATGACTCTCCAGCGGTCCTCACTATGACTTCTGGGTTATCATACAACCTTGGAGCATAGTTAGATTGGAATTTTATCACTGTTTGTTCATTAGAATTCCTGTTGAAATATGTCAACGGGGCCAAAAGAAAGTAGTTTATTATTTTTCTTTTTCCCTGTGAAAACTTGCTTAGGGACCTGTTCNGTAGCTATCAGTCAGCATAATAAGTGAGGTGTGGGAATAAGTAGAGGAAAATGGGAAAGGAGAAAGAAGAGAGAAAAGAGGGGTGAACTAGGAGAAATCCAGGAGACAAGACAGTATAAAATGTGGGGAGAAGCTAATATTCCTTCACCTCCTGCCGCCTTTTCTGAGTTGCCAGGGTTCATGTAGACCCTGCTATATGAGTGACTGCCTTTAGTTCTCTCTGGTTTGGTAGCCTCCTTATTGTTCTTAGAGGACCATCTCCAGTGCGAACCTGTTGCCCATCCTTCAAGCAGGGGATTTCTCTGCCACTACACTGGGTTTTCTCAAGGGACCTTTTTTCCCTTCATATTTTGAAGGTCAATTAAAAAAATAAAAAACCTTAGGTTTGTGCATAGGTGAGAATTCATTATATGTCATAATCCCTTGCCTTGGGCTATCAAATAGTCCATAGTGGAGTACTTTTCTGCAGTCCTCACTATGACTGCTTGGCTGGCTTCTTTGTTTGGAGCATATTTAGATATGAATTTGTTCATTGTGTCCGTAATTGTGTTATTGTTGAGTTCGCATTCATGGGTGTAAAGAGAAAGTAACTTTCTTCTTGTTATATATTAAAGTGGCTTTGGGATCTGTTCTGTACTTGTCTAGGAAGAAATACCAGGACTTTCCCATAGTTATCTAGCTACACTTAAATAACCAAACATCCTATGGTCACTTAAAGGCAGTTAGAGGTCCAATCTAAATTAATCACAGCTCTCAATTCCTGGAATTGAAAATTCTTCCCACTCCTATTGGCATCTGGCACTTAATGGCCCTGTATCATTGGGACAAGTATTTAATCTCTCTGATCCTAAGTTTCTCTATGTGTAGATGGGAGATATTTCTTGACCCTTTCTATGTAGTGATGCTGAAGTGAGGCGTTAAATATAAAGCCTTAGCACAGCTTTTATACTTTAATATTGTAAAACTTCTGCAATATATCAATCAAGTATCAGATTCTGGCCGGGTGCAGTGGCTCATGCCTGTAATCCCAGCACTTTGGGAGGCCGAGGTGGGTGGATCATGAGGTCAAGAGATAGAGACCATCCTGGCCAATATGGTGAAACCCCGTCTCTACTAAAATACAAAATTAGCTGGGCATGGTGGTGCAGGCCTTTAGTCCCAGCTACTTGGGAGGCTGAGGCAAGAGAATTGCTTGAACCTGGGAGGTAGAGGTTGCAGTGAGCTGAGATTGCAGTACTGCACTCTGGCTTGGTGACAGAGCGAGACTCTGTCTAAAATGAATGAATGAATGAATGAATGAATGAATAAATAAACAAAATATCAGATTCAGTATAAAATGTACAAGTTCAAAGGAGTGTGAGCTAAGGTTCCTAAAGCTGAAAGTCACAAACGGTTGTTCTATACCTTGGTATTAGGACATTTGAACTTTGAATGTAGCCCCTAGACAAATATGAGTAAGTTAATAGTTCACCATTTGTATGTATAGTCAAGGTTGTGTAACAGGAAGAACAGATTTCAAACATGATTTCAGTTTTAATTTACATTTTGGAGAATGAGCAAGAGAGAAAGTTCTCATTCCTGGAACACCTCTCTGAGTATTCCTCATGGCTTGGTAATTGTGTTTTCCTTTCATTGTCTTCAAAAAATCAAGGTGGCACTGGCTGGTATTGGCTTGGAGAGCAGGCCTTATCCATATGTAGAAAGTCACTCACTGAATGTGATTCCATGATCCCCTGAAAAGCACGTGCATCTCCAAATGTCTCCCTCAGCTGTGCCACTGACTGAAATCTTCTCATTGAATCATTTATGTTTTGTATTGAGGAAAGTCTCATTCTTGCTGAGTCCTGATAATGGTTATAGAGGGAAAGCTGCAAAAAATATATCTTCATGACATAATTTCAGGAATACTTTTGAGCACCTTCAGTGGCATTCACAGACTGTAAAGCAATGTTGTATAAATGTTTAGATGTAAAGCAATAACTGCTACAAAGATAACATACTTTTCTTTATACTGCCTTCATCTTTCCTTGGTGACCTACAGGATAGGATGCACATGTTAGCTTGCACAGCTGTAACATAGTGCCATACAGAGAGTGAGTGGTCAGAGATGGTTTTATGAGGAAGTGATATTTGAACACCTGAGGATAAAGAAGGTGTAACTAGATGAAGAAATGGCCTGGGTAGAGGGGGGTGGTTTAAGAAAGGGAGATGAGCATCCCAGAAAGCAATATGGAAGTCTTGACACTGGAAGGCATAAAGTGACTCCAGGAACTGCATGAAATGCAGGGACTGTGTAACATAAAGCACTCAGCTTAATTTAGAGAGGAGGAAAGTGAGCCTAGGAAAGGGCACCAAGCTAGAAATTGACAGAGACTGGCTTTGAGTTCAGATCTTTGGCATCCACATCCTTTGGTGCTCCCAGGGGTTTACATTTTGAGAAATGCACCTTTTAAGAACTAGGTGGGTGAGCCTTTTCACATTGCTTTCCTAAAATGGGAGAAATTGATTGTGAAAAGGAAGAGAGGAAACCTTATGGAGGCTGATATGGTTTGGCTGTGTTCCCACCCAAATCTCATCTTGAATTCCCATGTGTTGTGGGAGGGACCCAGTATGAGGTAATTGAATCATGGGGCAAGTCTTTCCTGTGCTGTTCTCGTGATAGTGAATAAGTCTCATGAGATCTGATGGTTTTAGAAAGAGGAGTTCCCTTGCACAAACTCTCTCTCTGTCTGCTGCCATCCATGTAAGATGTGACTTGCTCTTCCTTGCCTTCTGCCATGATTGTGAGGCTTCCCCAGCCACATGAAACTGTAAGCCAATCAAACCTCTTTCTTTTGTAAATTGCCCAGTCTTGGGTATGTCTTTATCAGCAGTGNTAGGGACCTGTTCTTCCCATGTTTGGGAATAAAGCTGAGGTGGGTCCCATAGTTTTTCTGGTTATTCTTACATAGTGCAGTGTCCTGAGCCACTTTCAACTGTAAGAAACCTGCCTATTTCAGTACAATAATCAAAACTTCAATTCATGAATCTTGGGGACTGATCTTTCAACCTCAGGTGCATATATTAGGGCCTGTTTAAATATTTGAATCCTGAAAATGATAAGTGCATAGGTGTGTGGGTAGAAGTAGGCACCTAATTCTTTCTGCATCTGCACCCAAGTTGACTGCTCATTCTCTTTCCCCTGGTGAGATCCCCACAGTGGGAAAGACTTAGGGAGAAGAACACACACTGGCATATTTGGCAAAAACATAGTATGATCTGGGGCTCTGGGATATGGAGGAAATCATGAACTGATGATGTTAGGAAGCACTTTTCCTTTCTTCAGATACCTCAGATTTTATATTCCTGCCACATGCAATGCCTTCCCTGTGACTTATCACTTAGAGTCCTTCTCAATCCCTAGGCCTTTGTGAGCTTTACTTCTGTTGGGGTCTTTCTTCTTCTGCAAGCAGTTCTCTTGAGTGGCTTCCTTATGAAATAATTATCAGGTCTCTCTTTTTCCCAGGATGATATACTGACCCTGGAAATCAAGATCCTTCTTTTGTAATTGGTGGAATTGCTTGTTCTCTCACAAGTCATACTCTTAGTGTCCCCTTCCCAGGAACATCTCCAGCCACAGCCTCTTGATTTTCACTGTGTGAGTCAGACACTAGTTCCTGTGTCTCTCAACCTTCATGGGCATCAGTCAGCATTTCTGAAGCTCTTTTTCAATGGTTTGTGGCAAAGGGGCACAAACCATTGACCTTCCCTCATGAGTATAGACAGAATGTCCAGCACACTGACAAAACTCTAAAAATTATTTTTCTCTCTTCTACCTCAACTATTTTATATCTCTGAGGTGGCTTAATGGGCTTATGCTGGCAGAAACTGGTTCTATTTATTTGCTAGGTGGTTGGCAGCTCACTTTAGAATACAGCAGTTTTTTGTTTGTTTGTTTGTTTTGTTTTTTTTTTTTTGAGACAGAGTCTCACTCTGTTACCCAGGCTGGAGTGCAGTGGCAAGAATATGGGAATATTTGATAAGTCTTGGCCTTTGGAGACTGTATTGATTTTCTAGAGTTTCCATAAGAAAGTACCAAAATGTGGAGGCTTAAACAACAGAAATTTATTGTTTCACACATCTAGGCCTAGAAGTCCTCTGAAATTCAATGAAAATGTTGGCAATATTGGTTGTAAGGGAATTCAGGGAAGGTTGTGAGGGAATAATTTGTTCCAGGCCTCTTTCCTTGGCTTGTAGTTGACTGTCTACATGTTCACATGTGTCTTCCATGTATATGTGACTGTGTCCAGATTTATTCTTCTTATAAGGACACTGGTCGTGTTGGATTAGGGCTACTTTAGTGACTTCATTTTAACTTGATTACATCTTTAAAATCCTTTCTCCAAATAAGGATACATTCTGAGGAATTGGTTACTAAGGATGAACATATGAGCTTCTTCTTTTTGGTAGGGGGTACATAATTCAGTCCATAACAGAGCTTCTGCCGAGTTTCTTTCATGAAAGGATATTTGACATCTTATTTAGTGCAGGCTTTCAGGAACGTGCCTTTACTCAGCCTGGCCACAAGAGGGATCCTAGCCCCTAGGATTTTGTAATGTATCCCTCCGTTGTGTGCTCCCTTTTCTTAAAAGAGCCCCTCTTAAAAAAAAATACAACTTTATTTATTTTATTGTTTAAATATAATTTCAACTTTTATTTTAGATTTGGGGGTACATGTGCAGGTTTCTTACATGGATATATTGCATGATGCCGGGGTTTGGAGCATGATTGATCCTGTCACCCAGGTAGTGAGCATGGTACCCAATAATTAGTTTTTAAACCCTGCCCTGCTTCCATATTTCTAATAGTCACCAGTGTCTATTGTTGTCATCTTTATGTCCATGTGTACCCAATGTTTAGCTCCCATTTATAAGTGAGAACATGTGGTATTTGGTTTTCCATTTCTGCATTAATTCACTTAGGATAATGGCCTCCAGCTGCATGTTGTTGCAAAAGACATGATTTTATTATTTTTTATGGCTGCATAGTATTCCATGTGTATATGTACCACATTTTCTTTTTCCAGTCTCCTGTTGATGGGTACAGAGGTTGGTTCCATGTTTTTGCTATTGTGAATAGTGCTGTGATGAACATGCAAGTGCACGTGTCTTTTTAGTAGAATGATTTATTTTCTGTTGGATATATACCCAGTAATTGAATTGCTGGGTCAAATGGTAGCCCTGTTCTTAGTTCTTTGAGAACTCTTCAAGCCTCTTTTCATTGGATTGTTTGTAACTCAAAGAATAAATGCTTGAGGGGGTGAAGAACAAAGAATACTCTTAGACTTTGCTTCATGTTTGGATTCACTGACAGTGATACCAGGTTTACAGGAAAAACTACTCATCTTGAGAAGCTACCTGGGATGTTTACTGGACCATTTATGCCCTGTATAATAGGTAGCAGGTACCATTGAAAGATGGCTTGGGTTCTTAAAGAATGTATTGAAAAAGAGGTATAGACTACTAATGTTCAGCTCCCAGTGGAACACATGGTTAAGAAAGTCAGATTGGGCTTAAGTTCCTCCTGGTAATTTCCTAGAAGGTTACCTTCCATTTAAATAGAATGTTTGATTATGTATTTTTGGAAGAAGAGAGAACCAGACTCATGATGAGAACCAGATTCATGATGGTGGAGAATATTCATACCACATTGACAATTATCACTTGAACATTTTATATTCTTTCCAATGAAACTTTTTTCTTTTTTTAACCTTTGGGCTGGCCATAAGATAATGCCAGCAGAACGAGTTATGGTCTTTTCTTTGCAAGACCCCTCAATTTACAATATAGTTATACTGGGCATTTAATGATTTGTCCTTTGGATCTTTGCTATATCTCTTGCATGAGAGGATATGTTGCTTTCAACATCCTGTTCAATGCAGATGTTTAAGAACGTGTCTAACTGAATATTCAGTCACTACTCTTTTTAAATTTGTGCAAATTTATGGGATACATGAGAAATTTAGCAATTATATATTATGCATACTAATAAAGTCAGGGTATTTAAGGTGTCCATCACTCAAGTACAATACATTTTTTAAAGTATAGTTATCCTACTTTGCTATCAAGCACTGAATTTATTCCTTCTTTTTTTTTTTTTTTTTTTTTTTTTTT
>NW_016814994.1:114351-133665 GCF_001698545.2 Rhinopithecus bieti | reverse complement strand
TTTTTTTGAGATGGAGTCTCACTCTGTAGCCCATGCTGGAGTTCAATGGCAACTTGGCTCACTGCATCCTCTGCCTCCTGGGTTCAAACGATTCTCCTGCCTCAGCCTCCCGAGCCTCCCGAGTAGTTGAGATTACAGGCATGTGCCACCATGCCTGGCCAATTTTGTATTTTTAGTAGAGACGGGGTTTCACCATATTTGTCAGGCTGGTCTTAAACTCCTGATCTCGTGATCTGCCCACCGTGGCCTCCCAAGATGCTGGGATTACAGATATGAGCCACCGCGCCTGGCCTCCTTCTATCTTATTGTATGTTTGTACCCTTTAACCCAATTCTCTTCATCCTCCTTCCTCCCCTCCATTCATCCTTCTTAGTTTCTGTTATCTATTTTTCCACTCGGTACCTCCATGTATTCAAACTTTTTAGCTCCCACATATAAGTGAGAACATGTGATATTTGGCTTTTCCCCCCTGGCTTATTTCACTTGAGATAATGACCTCTAGTTCCATCCATGTTGCTGCAAATGACATGATTTAATTTTTTAATGACTGAATAATATTCCATGTGTATATATAAAACATTTTCTTTATCAATTTATCCACCAGTAGACATTTAAGTTGATTCTATATCTTTGCTATTGAATAGTGCTGCGATAAAAATGTGCATACGGGTATCCCTTTGATATATTGATTTCTTTTCCTTTGGGTAGATATGCAGTAGTGGGATTGTTGGATTAAATGGTAATTCTATCCTTAGTTTTTTTAGAAATATCCATATTGTTTTCCACAGTGGCTGTACAAGTTTACATTCCCACCAAAAGCATATAAGTGTTCCATTTTCTCTGCATCTTTGCCAACATGTGTTTTTGTGTGTGTGTCTTTTTATTAATGGCCACTCTGACTGGGGTAAGATGATATCTCATTGTAGTTTTGTGATATGGTTTGGCTGTGTACCCCACCTAAATCTCATCTTGAATTCCCACATGTTGTGGGACAGACCTGGTGGGAGGTAATTGAATCATGGGGGCAGATCTTTCCTGTGCTGTTCTCATGATAGTGTATAAGTCTCACGAGATCTGATGGTTTTGAAAAACGGGAGTCTCCCTGCACAAGCTCTCTCTTTGCCTGCTGCCACCTATATAAGACGTGACTTGCTCCTCCTTGCCTTCCACCACGATTATGAGGCTTCCCAGCCACAAGGAACTGCCCCAGCCACGTGGAACAAGTTACAAAATTTACGTGGCTTCCCCAGCCACATGGAACTTCCCCAGACACGTGGGACAATTTACAAAATTTACATGACTTCCCCAGCCATGTAGAACTTCTCCAGCCATGTGGAACAATTTACAAAAGAAGTTTAAGTCCAAGTAAACCTCTTTTGTAAATTGCCCAGTCTTGGGTATATCTTTTTATTTTTTAAATTTTTTTTAGATGGAGTCTCATTGTATCACCTAGGCTGAAGTGCAATGGCCCAGTCTCAGCTCACTGCAACCTCTGTCTCCCAGGTTCAAACGATTCTCCTGCCTCAGCCTCCCAAGTAGCAGGGATTACAGGCATGCGCCACCACGCCTGACCAATTTTTGTATTTTTAGTAGAGACGGGGTTTCGCCATGTTGGCCAGGCTGGTCTTAAACTCCTGACCTCAGGTGATCCGCCTTCCCAAAGTGTTGGGATTACAGGCATGAGTCACTGCCCCTGGCTGGGTATGTTTTTATCAGCAGTATGAAAACAGACTAATATGTTTTGATTTGCATTTCTCTGATGATTAGTGATGTTGAGCATTTTTTCATATGCCTGTTGGCTATTGGTACGTCATTTTTTGAGAAATGTCTATTCATGTCCTTTGCCACTTTTTAAGATTATTTGTTCTTTTTCCTGTTGAGTTGTTAGAGTTTCTTACATATTCTGGATATTAGTCCCACATCAGATGAATAGTTTGGAAATATTTCCTCCCATTCAACAGGTTATCTCTTCTCTCTGTTGTTATTTCTTTTCTGTCTAAGACCTTTTAATGTAATTAAGTCCCACTTATCTATTTTGTTTTGTTGCATTTGCTTTTGAGGTCTTAGTCATAAATTCTTTGCCTACATCAATGTACAGGAGAGTTTTTCTTATTTTTCCTTATATACTTTATACATTTCAAATATTCTTCTGTCCTAGGACACAGCTTTATGGTCCTATCAAGTGATAGTGATTGTATACTCCTGTGGCTTTAGAGTTACCCTAAAAGAGGAGGTTTGCCTGCCCAGAAGGACATGGGGTAGTATATCCATCTGGTGTGGGACTTCCTCATTCTCTTGCCTAAACACATAGGATTTGAGCCAGTCATTTTTTGGTTACAATCTGAGCTCTACCACTTATTGGCCTTGTGGTATTGGGAGAGGCATTTTATATCTCTGAGCCTTATTATCGTCACCTTTCCGTAGGAGATATGTCATGACTCTCCTTATGTATTAAATATGATATTCGATGCTAAGTATAAAACTTTAGTACAGGTCCTGATACTCAGTGTTGTAGCTCCTCTTATTAATTATTGAAATGAAATGTTAGATTCAGTGAAAAATGTAGGACAAGACAAGGACAGTAAACTAAGGCTTGTCAATTGAGAGTCACAAATGATTGTCTTAGACTTGCGTGTTAGACCATTTCAACTTTGAGGGTAGCCTCTAGTCGAATATTGTCAGGTTTTAATTGTCTGACATGTGTACCAGTAGTCAAAGTTAGGTAGGATGGAAGGACATGTGAATGGAAGATTTCAAAATGTTTTTCATTTATGTTTTGGAGGAAGAGAAAAAGAGGGCACACTAATTCCTGGAAATCCCCTCTTATATTCCCCACTGGCCAGGCACATGCATCTTTCTATACTATTCTTAAAATATCAAGTTTGTGGGAGTTGATATTTGGCTCATGGAGCAGATTGTATCCAGATGTAGACAGTCACTTAGGTGATGTGATTCCAGGAACCCCTAGAAGTCTATCCATCTCCAACTGTCTTCCTCCATTATCTGTACCTTTGTGGACTATTCTGTCATTGACATTTATTCTTGCTCTGTCTTAGTTATACAAATTAATCTAATAAAACATGACCTTATATTAACTACTAATTTCTGGGATAATTTTGAATGCATATCACAGTATGGAACAGGTACTAACCAAAAGGACATGTTTCTGCCCTTAAAGTACTAAAAGACTAGGGGAGTTATCAGTAATTTAAGGTTTGGTTGTATAACTGTAAAACTGTAATGTGATAAGTACTCTGTTGATTCTCTTGGGAAGAAAAA
The DNA here is from genome assembly GCF_001698545.2 of Rhinopithecus bieti. Lineage (NCBI taxonomy): Eukaryota > Metazoa > Chordata > Mammalia > Primates > Cercopithecidae > Rhinopithecus > Rhinopithecus bieti. The sequence goes on along the minus strand of NW_016814994.1, from coordinate 130,386 downwards.
CAGGCTACCATGAGAGCCCATTGTATAGAATACAGAATTTATTCTGGAGTGGGGTCAGAATGGGTGACTGAGTGATGAGGGCAAACTTTCCTCAGAATGTTACATTTGAGTATCTGAAGACAAGATGTTTGTAACTAAGTGTAGAAATCACCTGGGTAGAGTGGCAGGGTTAAGAATCAGGAATGAACATCCCAGGCATCCAGAAAACAACGATATGGAACTTTGACACTAGAAGGGATAATGCAAAACCAAGGACCTGGGAAAAGTCCAGAAAGTATGTAATGTGATTTACCCATCTTAATTTGGAGTTGTGAAAACTGAGCTTAGAGAAGGGGACTGAGTTAGAAATGTCAGAGACAGACTCTGAGTATGGGTTTTCTGAATCCTGATCAAGTACTGTGTTCCGTATTTTGAACAACTCTCTTTAAAAATTTTTTCCTCCTTCGGCCGGGCGCGGTGGCTCAAGCCTGTAATCCCAGCACTTTGGGAGGCCGAAACGGGCGGATCACAAGGTCAGGAGATCGAGACCATACTGGCTAACCCGGTGAAACCCCATCTCTACTAAAAAATACAAAAAAAACTAGCTGGGCAAGGTGGCGGGCACCTATAGTCCCAGCTACTTGGGAGGCTGAGGCAGGAGAATGGCGTAAACCTGGGAGGCAGAGCTTNAAAAAAAAAAAAAAAAAAAAAAAATTCTTTCCTCCTTCTTCCACCTCAACTCTTTTATATCTCTCTGGTGGATGATGGTCTAATACCAGCAGAACCTGTTTATGTCTGTTTGTTTTTAAGTTGGCCTAGCAACTCACCTTAGAATATGGAAGTAGGCAGAGCACAGTGGCTCACGCCTGTAATCCTAGCACTTTGGGAGGCTGAGGCAGCCGGATCGCTTGAGGTCAGGAGTTTGAGACCAGTCTGGCCAACATGGTGAAACCCCGTCTCTACTAAAAATATAAAAATTAGCTGGGCGTGGTGGCGGGCGCCTGTAATCGCGGCTACTTAGGAGGCTGAGGCAGGAGAGTCGCTTGAACCTGGGAGGCTGAGGTTGCAGTGAGCTGGAATTGTGCCACTGTATTCCAGCTGGGTGACAGATCTAGACTCCATCTCAAAAAAAAAAAAAGAATATGGAAGTATTTGGCATTTATTGTCTTGGCCTTTGGAGCCTTTCGCAAGATTCTTTTCTGAGAGGGTGTGGGTTGACATCCCATTCAATGCAGGCTTTCAAGAATGTGCTTTTCCTTTGATTGGTCATCAGATGCACCCTAGCGCCTGTGATTTTGTGACTCATCCTTCAGCTGGAAAACTTCTTTTCTTCCCATGTGCTTTTATTTGATCCCTTCCTTTTAATATGATCTCAGGCTATTCATTCTCCTAGTGTCCATATGTGGATATTAAAAAACACTGGTTTTTCTTCTGCATAAGACACATGCCAGAATTCTAACCTTCAGAATTGTTAAGATAATAAAATTGTGTTGTTCTAAGCCAAACAGAAAGAAAGAAAGAAAGAGAGAGAAAGAAAAAAATGCTGCTGCTATCCATCACATCACATGTTTCTCCTTAGAACTCTAACCCATATGACTAAAGACACTCCTAAATACTGGGAAATATCTGTCTACTCCAAGCTGGTTTCTGATTGAGTTTTTAGTCTAGCAGGTGATGTGTGTATATGTATATATGGGATTGACAGATTTTACCTCTTTTTGCCTTTCTGGTTTTCATCTACTTTCCCCTCCTGGCCAACACCCTTGATGTGGTCTCCATGGAGAGAGATGGATGTGCATAAGAGCATACCCTTATATGGTTTCCAAAGTTATAATGAGGTTTTGGACTCTGTGATATAGAAGAAATCCTGAACTGACATTCTCATGGGTACATTTTGAGCTTCCAAAAGGAACTGGCTGACTCCTACCATATCCATTGCCTTTCATCTAGCTGGCCACTAGACTCCCCCTCAGTCTGTAATCTATTGTGAGCAACACTGCTATTGGGGTCATCTGCCTCTCTGGACACTTCTTGATGCTTTCCTTTTAGGAGACTCTGAGTAAACTCACTTTCATTGTCATGTTGACCATGGAAAACACAGAACTTTCTTTTTTCTTTTTTTTTTTTTTTTGAGACGGAGTCTCGCTCTGTCGCCCAGGCTGTAGTGCAGTGGCCCGATCTCAGCTCACTGGAAGCTCCGCCTCCCGGGCTTACGCCATTCTCCTGCCTCAGCCTCCTGAGTAGCTGGGACTACAGGCGCCCGCCACCTCGCCCGGCTAGTTTTTTGTATTTTTTAGTAGAGATGGGGTTTCACCGTGTTCACCAGGATGGTCTCGATCTCCTGACCTCGTGATCCACCCGTCTCGGCCTCCCAAAGTGCTGGGATTACAGGCTTGAGCCACCGCGCCCAGCCAGAACTTTCTTTTTTAGGTAGAAGAAGTACAGTTCACCTTCAAGTCAGCTCTCTCATTGTATATTCTGGTTGGCATTTTCAGCCCTAGGTTCTTGACTTCATTTGCACGAGTCAAACATTAGTTCCTATGTCTTGCTAACTGCAGAAGACACATGTCAAGCTCATGCCAACCTTGGAGAACACAGTCACTGTTTATACAGGACAGCTCTATCCCCGTCTTCTTTTCTCATGTGAGCCAGATACTAGTGCCTGTCTCCTTTTATTTTTATTTTTTTGTAGAGACAGGGGCTTGCCATGTTGCCCAGGCTGGTCTCAAACTACTGGGCTCAATCTGTCCTCCCACCTTGACCTCAGAAAGTGCTAGGATTACAGGTGTGAGCCTCCGCAGCCAGCCTCTGTCTCTCTTTAATTGAAGTGTCTGTGGGTTGAGCTTCTGACTAGACACTAGACTTCCCCGAAAACCCCAGAGTTATGTGGCCCTCACTTCAGTCGGAGTTTTCTGTCTTTCCAGGTTCTCCTTTTGGGAGCTTGCCTTTTAACACAATGTTTGTTCACTAACTTTTGCAGGGTCTATATATTGACCATAAAAGCACTGTTCTTTCTTCTGCAAGTGTTAGAAGTGTCATAAGCCAGTCCTCCATTATACCTTTTGATCTGGGCAGATCCTGACCCAAGTTCTTAACTTCATTTGCATGAGTCAGATAGTCGTCCTAGTCCTAGTGTCCCTCTAACTCCAGGATACTTAAACTAAGTTTTCTGAAGCCGTTATTTGCTTAAGGCAAGGGGGAAGCAATCATTGTCCATCCCTCATGAAGGTGGAGAAAATGCCCACCACCATTCTCTTTCTCAGAGTGCACATGTCCACCTTCGAAAAACCAGTCTTTTCTTTTGCAGCTGCTGGTAGTTCAGTTATTTCTCAGGCCAGCCCTCTTTTGTTTTTTTCTGGCAGAGGCAGCCACAGCTCCATCTTTTCTAACCGTGTGAATTAGACACCACGCCTGTGTCACTCTAACTCCAGGGAACATGAGTGAAGTTTTCTGAAGTGTTGAGCTTGGGTCATCCATTCCAACCCTCATCGTCATGAGACAGTTTTCTCATTCTCTCTGGGGTCTGTTGAAATATGGGGATTTTGGCCCTGCCCTTAATTGAGAAAAGAACTTCAGAATAGAAAACCACTTAGCTGCACTCTAGATGTGGCTCTTCCACAAGGGAGTATCCTACAATTTGCATTGACATTATTTGTCCTCTTTTGTTATCCTGTTGTTATTTTGGTGTGAGGTACAAGAGCTAACACTTTTACTTCATTTTCTTTTGCTGTCTTTTAAAGTATTAAAGTGTCTCAATGTAGAAGTGTTTTAAAATTTTTTTTACTGAAACAAAAGTGGCTTTTGTATTTTGCTGTTCTTGGCTTGCATGTCTCTGTGCATGAGATGGCAAATTTGGCCTCAAATGTATGATCAATAAAGTTATGATGCCCTTTTATTAGACAAGAGACCACACTGGTCAGATTAGTGCCCAAAGTATATTCCCCAGCACCTAGTAGTACATGCTCGCACCTAAGTGCTGAGTAGTCCTAGTAGTCCTAGTCCTAGTGTCCCTCTAACTCCAGGATACATAAACTAAGTTTTCTGAAGCTGTTATTTGCTTGAGGCAAGGGGGAAGCAATCATTGTCCTTCCCTCATGATGATGGAGGAAATGCTCACCAACATTCTCTGAGAGGGAGTGATAGCGTCCCCTATAAGCAATTGCATGTTTCATGTTTGGATGGACAAGTCATTAGGATGGGTGACACCTGGGATTGTTTAGGATGGTCACTGGAAGATGAGATGCCTCAATCTGGTCAAACAGCAAGGGCACACTAGGAGAGATCAAGAATCCTCTGGACCTGGTAGAGCAGTGGGGTCCAGATTATGAGAGGTATGGCTCCCTAGGGTCTGATAGCCCACCCTTGTCTACATGGACATGAGAGTCCTTCCACTGTTTAGTCTTCCAGGATGTGTGGACCAGGTTAGGAGTAAGACAGATTCTCTGGGATCTGATAATGTATGCTACCTATTGAAGAAAGTTTGGGGGGTTAGGCAGCAATAGGTGGGATTGGAATCACCTGTCTCATTTGTGCCTAATTGTTGTTATAAGCACATTTTTCCTGGCCTTAGAATGGTTGAAAGTATGTGAAAATCTTTGCTTACTGGGGCCAATTGCTCTACCTGTATGTTCCCCTTTTATTTTCAAGCTTTCATCCCAGGAGAATAGAAACTTTCACCCAAGTCTCCTGGAAACTCACATTATAAAATATCCATGGTCTGTGTTCCTGTAAAAGTGTCTGAATGCAACTGTAGAACTTGTGATGAAAAGATAAATAATTAAAAGTGATTTTGTCATTTGAAGACCTGCAAGCCAATTCATTGTATGCACTACATAATAATGTGTAATTGGTGTTTAAATATGGTACATGTTTGAATTGTGAATGTTCATATGGTTTCCGAGAAAAATTCCTCTGATGTTCACTTCTTTCGCTTTATAATGGTGTTTTGTTAATTGGTAAGTTGAAGGTGTCATTCATTCTCTATGGCTTTTGATGCCTTCCAGCAAGGGAGACTTGTGATCCCCAGCAAGATTTAGGGCATATTTGCCAGTTCCAATACTTTTTTTGTAAGCAAAAATGAAATTTACGTTGGATGTGTACATGCCTCTCAGATTGGACTATGAACTAATGTGAGTTTATGGGTGGGCTCCCATGGGCAAATAGACAGGCAAGTTATTGTAATTGATACTGCTGAATGTGCTGTGGGAAGAGCTGTGTTAAGTATTTGTAACTATTTTCTTGTTTGTAAGGGATGTTCTCAATGGGGAAATGCCACAATAGAATAGTGGTAGTGGGATGTTAGTACAACTGGGAACCCACCAGGCTTCCCAACCTAGAGGCATTGTTAAAGCAGTTTAAGATACTGTATTAGTCTGTTTTCACACTGCTGATAAAGACACACCTGAGACTGGAAAGAGAAAGAGGTTTAAATTGGACTTACAGTTCCATATGGCTGGGGAGGCCTCAGAATCACGGCGGGAGGCAAAAGGCACCTCTTATATGGTGGCAGCAAGATGAAAATGAAGAAACAAAACTGGAAACCCTTGATAAACCCATCAGATCTCATGAGACTTATCCACTATCATGAGAATAGCATGGGAAAGACCAGCCCCCATGATTCAATTACCTCCCCTGGGTCCCTCCCACAACATGTGGGAATTCTGGGAGATACAATTCAAGTTGAGATTTGGGTGGGGACACAGCCAAACCATATCAGATACTGAGTTGGGTTTGGGGGGTGGGACATGTGAAAGAAGGACCCTTAACTAATCAAAAAACCAGTATAGTAGCTGAAACCTCACTGTCTTTTACCATGAGCTCAATGTAGCAGTAGTCCTTCTTGTTCCTGTACTTCCAGATATTGTAATGGTCATGGTCATGTGCAGAATGAATGGCTTAGTCTGCAATAGTGGACATACCAATGTTTTTTTCAGATCCCATTGTGGGTTGAAAGTCTAATTCGCTTTGTGGGGATCTGATTACAACATGTATTCATCTTGCTGCCCCAGTGTGACCTAAACTTTCCCATGATTTCTCACTGGTGGATAGGCCGAGACCTAGGAAAGACTGAATTCTCACCAGAGGTGTTCTGGTCCCATTATATGACTGACATCATTCTGATTGGAAGCACTAAGGACAGCATATTGTCTGAGGTAGATAGACAGTCCAATATCTGAGTAACCAGCACTGGAAGATTAATAACCCTGACAAGAACCAGTAGCCAGAACCCAGATAAAGTTCTGATGAAACATGTGAGTTGATGTCCAGAGTATACTCCTTAGGTCTGCTCAAGAAAAACTGATGGCCTTGAAAACACCAGAAAAACAAATTTGAGAGAGCACATGATAAGCTTGAGCAGTATTGAGTTGACTTTATACCTTATGTGGGGATCCTGCTCAGGTCATTATATAAGATTACTCAAAAGTCATTTGAGTTGACCAACAACCTGCCTTTGATATTATCTGTCAAGCTGTACAGACCATTGTTTCACTCAGGCCAGTCACTCACGTTTTGAAAGAAAGTTTTAGCAATGGATATTAATGCTCACGGGAACTGTGGTAAAATGTTGTGGCCACCAGGCAGTAGAATTCTTTAGGATTTGTACGTGGTCCTTGCCTAAAACTGCCACCTGGTATACCACCATTGAGAAACGACTGCTAGTTAGTGACACTGAGAGAATAACAAAGCAAGAGGTTGAGGAGAGGATGGAGGAGGCCCAGATTCAGGATGGAGAAGAAAATGCCTACCACAGAGAAAATTCCTTTCAAAATTCTTTTCCTTCTCTCTCAACACAACTTTTTATATTACAGAGGTGTGTGATGGGCTAATCTAGTAGAACCAGTTTAGGTCAAGCTTTTGGCGAGATGTCTCAGACCCTTGTTTTAGAGTACAGAGTACTTGACATTTATTATTCTGTTCTTTGGAGCCTCTGGCAAGGCTCTTTTTTAATTTGTAATTTTTATGGGTACATAATAGTTGTACGTACGTATTTTCACCCTTATTTTAGGTACTCAGGTACATTAGCTTATTCGCTTTACTTATCTCAAATGTGAGGGTGAGCCAGCATCACCCCTCATTCTTTGTGTTGTCAGCATGCTTGCAAACCCTGCCATATGTTTGACTTCCTTCAGCTCTTTCTGTACTCACTGCCTCTGTTGATCTCAGAATTTTTATGTTGGATTACATCCAGTGCAAAATTATCTGCCAAATTTTTAAGCATAGATATCTTGGCTAGTGGATATTTTCTGAGAGCCTTCTTTGTTTTCAAAGTCCCCTTAAAAAAACTTGGTATTTATTTACTCCAGCTTCAGGTATGAATTTGATTCTGGTGATCAGTGCGTGTAGTGTTCAATTTAGCAAAACCTAGTTCTCGGTATTCGTATTATTTCTGGCATTTGGATTGCTACATATTGGAGTTCTACACACTAAAGTAGGAAGTGAGATTGCCACTTTGTGTTGGTGGTGGCACCTTTAGGGTGCCAAGTGAACCTGGTCCTGAGCAACCATGTGAGTGGGGAGGTCGGTTCTCATATATTTTTTGATGATTTATGCTGGGACTCCAGGCACACATGTATTTAAAGACCTCTTGAAAAGACTTTATGTCCATTGGATTCAGCCATCTGTTCATTCTGGGCCAACCAGTGTGTAACCCTTTCTTTTGCACACACTTTTTTCCCTCACATTTGTACTCAATATTTTGGTTGCATTATTATATGTCAGAGCTTCAGGCACACAGTGATGAGTTCTAGGCTTGGCAGGAGCCCAAGTTTACATGTGTTGTGGTGGCCGCATATTTCTACTATGGCCCCACCATCATGTTGGAACTGCAGTTCATGTTCCAAGTCATCCTTCTTGTTGTGCCTTTTATTAGGGTTGTTCCATCCCCAGATTCTTGTCATCACTTGGATGAATGAGACACTGGTTCATGTGTTTCAGGGAACATAAGAGGAGTTTTCTGAACCTCTGTTATTTGCTTGAAGCAAGAATCAAGTGATCTTTGTCCCTCCCTCATGAGTGTGGAGAAAATAACCACGAGCTCTTTTTCTTAGGTTCCACATATCTCCCATGGAGAATATATTCCTTTTTCCTGTATATGGTGAAAGTGTAGTTCTCTCCTAAACCAGTCCTCTTATTGTGCCTCTGACAGGGGCAGCTCTAAGTCTAACTTCTCTTCCTCAGTGATTTAGCCCCTCTAGCTTCTGGGGGCTTAAAATTTCACTGGCATTTTCCAGCCTTTTTCTTCATCACATGCTCCCTGGATACTGTAAGTGTTCAACTAGTTTGCAGAGCTATACATTTAATGCTCCAGACAGATTTTGCCAGCTCAGTAGTTGTTTTGGTGGACAGATTGATGCCTAGGGTCTCCTACTCTGCCATCTGATGTGAGTTCTTTTGATACCTGGAGTCCAGATCATTTGGAGCTCCCAGATGTCTACATTCTGGGCAGTGTACCCTTTCAAAATGGGAGTTAGTGAGATTTTCTCCTTGTTTTTGTAAATTGGCAGACTTTGTGAAAGGAGATGGAGGAAGGCCTGCCTTAGCCCAGGATCCTTCATACATTGATGTTCTTTAGGAAAACATACATTTAAAAGATGAGAATGGGAAAATGGATTCCATTAAGACTCTCTGTACTCAGGTATCTCTAAGAAATTTCCCTTGTAGGATAGGAGTCCTGATTGGAGCCAGAGAACCACTGCATTCTCTTCTTACATTCATCAGAAGATTGACTGAGAATAGCAGAAAAGTTGAGTAATAAGAGAATCTGGAAGAGAAAGGATGAAAGGAGATGTAGGAGACTACCAGGAAGTCATGGTAGGATAAAGTGAGGGAAAGCCAATTGTCCCTGTACTTTCAAGCCTGAGTATTTAGTCTTGCGGATTTTCTCATAGAGCCTGTTTTTTATATTTCAAGGTTCCTTAAAAAACTTGGTATTTGTTGGTTATTGATTTCACTGCAGCTTCAGGCACCTAGTCCAATCAAACTGGCCAGATGGGTAAACCTTCATTTTGGATAACACCAGATTCTGCATTTTTACTCTATCTTCCTACTGTAATGTGACATTTTTTTTTTCCAGGTGTTTTTTTTTTTTTTTTTTTTTTTTCTGAAATGGAGTCTTGCTCTGTCATCCAGGCAAGAGTGCAGTGGCGTGATCTTGGCTCACTGCCACCTCTGCGTCCCAGGTTCAAGCGATCCTTGTGCCTCAGCCTCCTGAGTAGCTGGGACTACAGGCACGTGCCACGGCGCCTGGCTAATTTTTGTATTTTTAGTGGAGATAGGGTTTTACCATGTTGGCCATGCTGGTCTTGAGCTCCTGACCTCAAGTGATCCACCCTCCTTGGCCTCCCAAAGTGCTGGGATTACAGGCGTGAGCCACCACGCCCGGCTTTCAGGTCTTTTCTTCTGTCATTTTGAAGGCCCCTTACGTTATTAGAAAAACGTATTTGTGGATAGCTGAGAAGTCAAAATGTGCCACTATTTCCTGCTTTGTGATATCAGGTAGTGCATATGATGATTGCTCTCCTGCAGCACTCACTATGAATTCCAGTTTGTCAAATAAATTTAGAGCATATTCACGTTGGAAATTCACCACTGTTTCTTCCTTCAAATTCCTTTTGATGAGTTCCAAGAGAAAGTAACTGTATTCATTTTCTTTTTCACTATGCAAACTGGCTTGGATCTGTTGTTCCCATGTCTGTGATGAAAGTCCAGGTAGGTCCCACAGACTTTGTTTCCTCTTATGAAGCCAAATGTCCTGTAGCCATTTGCAATCTGTATGAAGCTGATTACAGTATATAATCAAAATCCTAACTTCTGAATCTTGGGAATTATCGTCCACTCCCTACTGAGGCCTGCTTAAAGATTGGAATTCTGCATGTGATATTTGTACATGGGTGTTGGGTGGAAATAGGCAAACAGGTTTTGCCTTTTTTCCATCTTCTCTCCAACTGTGCAACTGTTCATTTTCATTGATGCCAAACTCAGAAAGAGGAAGACTCCAGAAGAGCACATCCTTGCATAGCTGGCTAAATTGTATTGTGGACATTGGGCTTTGAGATATGGAGGAAATACTGAGCAGAGCCTCTTGTGGGGACATTTTCATTTTTCTACAGGGACCTCAGACTTCATGTTCCTGTCACATAGAGTGCCTTTTATCTGACTGATCACTAGGTTCTCACTCAGTTTTGAGGCCTTTTATGGCCTTCACCTCTTTTGGGGTCATTTGCTTCTCCAGCAGGTTTTTTTCATTGACATGTCTTTTAAGCTACTCTCAGGCCACTCTTTTTCCCAAGGTCCATATATCAACCCTGGAAATCAAAGATCTTGCTTCTGTAAAGGTTGAGTTTGCTTTTCAATCAAAGGCACACTGTTACTCTCCCTTCTTTAGGGGTACTTCTACCCCCAGCATGTTAATTTTACTGATGTGAGTCAGACATTAGTTCTGTGTTTCTCAACCAGCCTGCCAGGGCATCAGTCAGGTTTTCTGAAGCTCTTGATTTGCAGTCAGTGAGTGATTTGTAGTGAGGAAGAAACAGTCCCTATCCCTGGGGATAAAATGCCCAATACACTGACAGCTTTCTCCCTAAATTTTTTTGCTTCTTCCATGTCAATTCTTTTATTTATTTATTTTGAGACAGAGTCTTGCTCTGTTGCCCAGGCTGGGGTGCAGTGGCATGATTATAGCTCACTGAAACCTTGAATTCTTGGGCTCAAGTGATTCTCCTGCCTCAGCCTCCTGAGTAGCTAGGGCTACAGGTGTGTGCCACCACACCCGGCTAATTAAAAGAAATTGTTTTTTTAGAGACAGGGTCTTGCTATGTTGCCCAGGCTGGTCACGAGCTCCTGGGCTCAGGCAATCCTTCTGCCTTGCTTCCCAAAGTGTTGGGATTATAAGCGTGAGCCACTGTGCCCAGCCTCAATTATATTTCATATCTCTGTCATGGGTGGTGGTCTGATAATATCCGTTTGATTCCACTTAAATATTATTTTAGTTTTAATTGACACAATAATTGTATATATTTATGGGGCACAATGTGATGTTTTGATACATGTATACATCATGTAATGATCAAATCTGGGTAATTAGCGAATCCTTAACATCTTACTTTAGAATACGGGAGTATTTGTCATTTATTGTTCTGGTGTTTGTAGCCTCTGACAAGTCTCTTCCCTGAGAAGGTATTCAATATCCTGTTCACTACAGGCTTGCAGGATCATGCCTTCCCTTGACTGCCCACTAGAAATGTTCTACCTTCTTGGATTTTGTGAGCCATCTCTCTGTTGTGCCCTCTCCTTTCTTTCCAAGGGCTCTTTGTGGTGTTTTCATTTAATACAGTATCAGGCCACTCACCCTCATAGTGCCTGTATGTGGACATTGGAAAGCACAGGCTTTATTTCGTATGTGGTACATTTGTAGTTCACTCCCAGGCTAACCTTCTTATTGTACTTTCTGGCAGAGGCAACTCCAGCCCAAGACTTTGACTTCACTTGTGAGAGTTAGATATTATCCCTGTGTTTTCATAAGTTCCAGGGAGATATAAAGCAAACTTTCTTAAGTTCCTTGTCATTTGCTTGAAGTAAAAGGGGAAGTAAAATTTGTCCCTTCCTCTTCAGGGTAGAGAAAAGCCCACCATAATACCTTTCTCAGGGTCAACATTATCTACATGGAGAGCACAAATGTTTCTTCTACAGGAGGCAGAATTAATTGTAGTTAACTCGCAAGGAAGCCCACTTCTTCTCTTGTAAAAGGAGCAACTCCTGCCCCAGATTATTTTCCTATATGAATCAATTGGTATCTGTGTACCAATAAGTCAGGATCATGAGTGCAGTTCTGGGAAGCTATTGCTCTTGTGTCAGCCATTCCATCATTCATTTCATAATCCATCGTGGCTCTCCAGTCATGCAACTGAGTACAGAGAAACAGGTGGTAGGTAATGGACAGTGTCAGCTTCTTCCATGGATGGATTATGTGACTTATGAGTGTGTCTGAGGAAGAGGAATGTCCTGGTGTTACCCACATGTAGGACATTGCTCTGCATTTTTGCCCTGGTGACCTTGAACGTATCCATATAAGCCACAGAGGGATAAGCTTCAGCAAAGTTCTTCTGAGTGCAACAGAACACTTTGTGATCCCTCTAAAATGCAGTACAATGGGAGGCATGTGAAGAATTGCTCCCAATGCTGTCTCCCACGTGCCTCTTTATTCTTATGAAAGGTTGTTATGGGGCAGTTTCTCTTCCCCTCTGTGGTTTTTTGAGATATAAGGCTTTTTCCTGTCTGTTTACCTCCAGAAGAGAGCTGCAGAATAGAAAACATGTTAGTGTTCACAGCTCTGGCACACTGTAAGACCATGCTGCCCAAATCTTTGGTGACATGGGGCCAAGTGATCTTTCACCATTGTCCTGAGTTCCCTGCTGAGTTGCAAAGGTGGTTCGAGCTAGACATAAAGTGGATAGGACCACATAAATCTAATAAAAGCATTACATAGTTATTGTGCACCCATCTGTGTCATTGAGAAATTAAAACTCCTTTCCTCTGACTACTAGCCCTGACCATAGATGAATTCCTCCCTGCCGATCAGTGGTGGTTATTTACAGAAATGTATTGAGGCCTGTTTTTCCAATGAGCAGAAATGGAGGGACATTAAGGATAAGTTTGGTCAAAACTTTAGTGAGCTATAGGATTCCTCCTTGACAAGCAAATGTGGGAGCTCTATCAGTTGTGCTGGAGGGGAAGGAGTGAAAATTACCCAATAGCCTATTGACCATTCCAGTATTCCAGCCACTCAGCCCATAAGCACCTGGGTAATGTTTAGAGGGGGAACTTGGACACCTAGAAAATCTTTCTGAGATCTGTTTTCTTCTGACTAATGTTTATCTAACACATTCAACACCACCGTTTCTTGGTCTTAAAAGGAGTTCTAAAGTAGAGTTTAAGACCCTGAACCTTTTCTAACTGGACCAGAAGGCTTTACCCACTGGTCAAAGGATGTTGGGGGGACTTGACAGTAGACATGTTTTAAACTTTTTCAGTCATTATGGACATGAGGCAGAAGTCACTCTGCTGAGTGGAAGTATCCACAGACATGGTCAAAAATTTACTCTGAATGTTGAAATATCTCTCAGATTGGACTATGAACTGATAGGAGTTTATGACTCTGTCTTTATGGTCCAATACACATGCAAGTTGTTGTAATTGACATATCTGAGTATTTGGGGGAATAATTTTGTTAAGTGTGTGTAATTCTTCTCTTGATTGTAAGGGATGTTCCCAATGGGGAAATGCTATGATTAGGACAGTGGTAGTTGATACAAATGAAAAACCTTAAGCCCCACAGACATCTCCACTAAGCCATAATGACCAATAAAGCAGTATAGGATTCTGTGTTAGGGACCAAGTGATAAGAGATCCCTACACTTATCAAGGAACTTACAGATGCAGAGTTGCTTAAAGAGACTGTAGCACACTACAATAGCCTCCTGTGACTAGTGAGAAAAACAGGGCCGCTTGACCCCTTACTGTGGATTACTGCAAGTTTTTTGTGGCAGCCAATCCTCCTTGCCCCTGCTATTTTAGATATCATAGTGGTCACAGAATCTATTGTACAGATTGAAGGGCCTGGTATGTAATGCTGGATATGTTAATGTTTTCTTCATATCCCACTATAATCAGAGGATCAGAGCCTTTATGGGGCTTAGCATGCAAAATAAGCTCTATTCTGCCACATAGAGACGTAACCCTTTACACGATTTCTCACCAATGGATTGGTCAAGACCTGAAAAAGACTGAGTTCTCACCAGAGTCCTGGTACCAGTAAATGACGACTGTATTCTGATTGGAAGCAGTAAAGACAGCATATTTTCTGTCTTAGATATACAGTTGAAATTTGAGTAGCCAGCACTGAAAGTTTAATCCTGACAAGAGTTAGTGGCCTGCCACCCAGATATAGTTCTGGTAAATCATGTAGGCTGCTGCCCAGATAACAATCCCAGAGCCTGTTCAAGAAAAATTAATGGCCTTAACCCTTCTGAAAACCAAGTGTGGCATAGCATATGATATATTTGACCAGTATCACATGAATTTCTTATCTCAAGAGGACTCTGTTCATCCCATGACATAAGATTATTGGAAAAGCACCACTTTGACCAACAACATGTCTTAGAAACCATGCAACAAGCTGCACAGACCATCTTTCTACTTGGGCCAGTCATCTGTGCCCACCATTTTGATGGAATGTATCAGTAATCGACATTTATTCAGAATATAATGACTGGCAAAGGTGTAGCCACAAGGCAGTGGCACTCTTTTTTCATGACCTTTGCCTGACATCACCACTCAATGTATGCCGTTTGATAGACGATTGCTGTCTGTTATCAGGTGCTGGTGGGCATAGAAAAAGTCATAAGCAAGAGCAAGGGTTGTAATGGCGTAACTTCCCTATCATGGGACAGGTCTCAAATGAGAACTCAAATAATGTAGGAATTGCCCAAGTAATATCCATTTTTTTTTTTTTTTTTAGACAATGTCTTTCTCTGTGTCCCAGGTCAAAGTGCAGGAGCATGATCAGGGCTCATTGCAGCCTTGACCTCCCAGGCTTAAGCGATCCTTTCACCTCAGCCTCCTGAATAGTTGGGACTACAAACATGCACCACCATGCCCAGCTAATTTTTAATTTTTTTGTAGAGATAGGGTCTCATCATGTTGCCCAGGTTAGCCTCCAATTCCTGGGCTCAAACAATTTTCTTGCCTCAGCCTCTCAAAGTGTTGAGATTACAGATGTGAGCCACCATGCCCAGCCATAATATCCATTTTTTAAGTGGAAGTGATATATAACTTGAAGAAGTAAACTGGGCATTAATGGTGTCTTAGAGGTGCTGGAAAAAATGTCCAGTCACTCTCCACATGCAGTTGACTGACATGCAGGGCCCATGCTAGCACTCTGTCTTCTGCTGGCTTGGGACACCCAGGTTCCTCAGGATACCTGGGTTTAGTACATGGATACATCTGCTGAGCTAAAGACAGACCAGTTATAGTAGCTGTGAAAGGTATACAACACCAAAGAAAACTGCTTGTGTCTATGCATGGAAAAGGGAGTTCTGCTTAATGATTGGGATGGAGATATGGGCTGTGCATTTTACCTTGAAAATATCCCTTAAATATACCTTTTAACATTTAGATGGACTCCTGGAAAGTCTGGCAGTGTGATGACTAGTTTATCCAGTCTCAGCCTCTGAGGTGGTAGATATTATTAGTCGATTTCAGAAGATGCATACCTGTTCATGGCTCATGCGACTATGCATGGATTAGGACCCTTTGAGATTAAAATTCTAGGAGTCAATAAGCTGATAAGGCATGTCCTGCCCAACTTAGGACCATAGCCACCTGGATAGACTCTGCAACAAGGCATTGTGATTCATCTATAATTCAGGACCTGGCCCAAGCACAAGACCTAGTATTTCCAGCACATGAGGCCAAGGAAGCCTGGAAATGTGTCCAGAGCATCAGCTACATGGTTGAGTAGAGTGGGGATCTCCACTTTCCAAATGCAGAGGTGTTCAATCTATCCCATTCCCTCTATTCAAGGTTGCTGGGCTGGGTATGGACTATGGACTACAGTTGATTCCTTATCTGGGCATGCCACTGCCAACCCTCTATGCCCAGCAGATGGAAGAATTGTATACAAGTTTTTTCAGTCAGATATTTAAAATAATTTTACTATTTTTATATATTTAGTGGGCACAAGTACAGGTTTCTTACATGCATGTATTGCATAGTTGTGAAGTTTGGGCCAGAGTTTTAAGAAATTATTCTGTTTCAGAGGGTACATGTGCAGGCTTGTTACATGGGTATATTGAATAACGTTGAGGTTAGTTTTATTTTATTTTATTTTATTTTATTTTTAAGACAGGGTCTCTGTTGCCCAGCCTGGAGTTCAGTGACATGATCATGGCTCACTGCAGCCTCAACCTCCCAGACTCAAGCCGTCTTCCCAGCTCAGCCCCCCCAAGTAACTGGGAAAATGACTAGAATTCTTAAAGAAAAAATTTAAATAGAAATGGA
>NW_016814994.1:107823-111337 GCF_001698545.2 Rhinopithecus bieti | reverse complement strand
GTGTTAGCCAGGATGGTCTCGATCTCCTGACCTTGTGATCCGCCCGTCTCGGCCTCCCAAAGTGCTGGGATTACAGGCTTGAGCCACCGCGCCCGGCTCAAGCAATTTTTCATCAGTGGGTATTCCATGACCAAAATAAGACTGAAACCTCACCAGAGGGGTCCTGGTAACCTTACATGATGACATTATTCAGATTGGCAGGCTATGGGCAGCATACCATATAACTGAGAAAGATGGTCTGAAAACCGAAAGACCAGGGCTGGAAGATTAACCCAGACTCGTATTACCAGCCAGCCACTAATGGGAAGAATGTGGCTGATGCCCAAAAAACAATCCTGGAGCTTTTTAAAGAAAAACTTATGGCCTCAAAATCTATAGCAACCCACATGAAGCATAAAATATGATAACTTCATTCAGTACTGGATGCATTTCATATCTACCATGGGGATCCTGCTCAGCACATTACCTAAGATTACTTGAAAGGCTTACTCTTTGGACAACAACATGACTTACAACCTCTTCAACAAGCTGTACAGACCAGATTTTCTCTCAGCCTGGTACCCTTGCATTATGTTTTGAGAGAAAGTTAGTAACTAACATTTTTGTAGGACCCCAGTGGCAATATGATGTTCTTACCCTTTGGGATTTGCTCGTAGTGCTTGCTTGACATTGCCACCTGATGTACTTCATTTGAGAGACTATTGTTGGCTTGTTACTGGTTGCCAGTGGACCCTAAGAAAGTAACAAAGCAAGACAGAGGATGGTATGCCCTGACTTCCATACCATGGGATTTGTCCTAAATGAAAATACCAATAAAGTGGGTCTTGCCCAAGTAACATACTTTTTTGTTTTTGAGATGGAGTCTCACTCTGTCGCCTAGGCTGGAGTGCAGTGGCACGATCTTGGTTCCCTGCAACCTCTGCCTCCCGGGTTGAAGCAATTCTCCTGCCTCAGTCTCACAAGTAGCTGGGACTATGGGCGCATGCCACCAAGCCTGGCTAATTTTTTGTATTTTAGTAGAGACAGGGTTTCACTGTGTTGCCCAGGCTGGACTGAAACTTCTGAGCTCAGGCAATCTGCCTGCCTTGGCCTCCCAAAGTGCTAGGATTACAGGCATGAGCCACCACGCCCAGCATAACATCCATTTTTAAGTATAACATATATATCTAAGAAAGACAGAAACCAGGCATTAATGATATCTCAGAGCTACAGGAAAGTGTGTTCAGTTACTCTCCAGATAAGGCTGTCATAGTTGTAGCAACTGTGACATTACTTTGGACTTCTTGGTGGCCTTAATACAACAAGTTTCTGGTGGATATCTACATCTTTTTCAGGGATTTATCATCTAAGATAAAGGAAAGGAAATATGTGGGCCAGTACATCTGTGCAACCCCCCGGAAAACTGTTAACAATTACACGGAAATGAAAATTTTCAGAGTGAAGATCTGGGCTGTGTTGCTTGCCCTGGAGATCAAGTTCCCAAATATACCTTGTTACATTTTGAGTGACTCTGGAGTAGCTGCCAATAGCCTGGCAGTGTGGGCTGGTGGCTGATGGATGAATGACTAGATGACCCATAGTCTCTGTGGGGATGAATCTTAAAAATTTTTTTTTCAATAGCTTTTAGGGTACAAGTGATTTTTTGTTATATGAATGAAATATATAGTGGTAAATTCTGAGATTTTAGTGCACCCCTCACCGAAGTAGTGTACATTGTACCTAATGTGTAGTTTCTTAATCCCTAGCCCCTTCTTACCTCCCCCCTTCTGAGTCTCTAAAGTCCATGATGTCATTCTGTATGCCTTTGCATACTCATAGCTTAGCTCCCACTTATAAATAAGAACATATGGCTTTTGGTTTTCCACTCCAGTGTTACTTCACTTAGAGAATAATGGCCTCCAGCTCCATCCAAGTTGCTGGAAAGGACATTATTTCATTCCTTTTAATGGATGAGTAGTATTCCATGGTGTATATATACCACATTTTCTTTATCCACTCATTTGTTGACAGGCATGTAGGTTGGTTCCACATCTTTGCAATTGTGAATTTCACCACTATAAACATATGCGTGCAAGTGTATTTTTTAATATAATGACTTATTTTCTTTTGGGTAGATACCCAGTAGTGGGATTGCTGGATTGAATGGTAGATCTACTTTTAGCTCTTCAGGGAATCTTGTGGGGATGAATCTTAGCAGCAGAATTCCCAAGACACACACTTCCTTTTCGTGCTTTATGTGGATAACTATAAATAAGGATTGTTTCAGTATCAACATCAGAGGAACAAAGAAGCTCATCAGACATGTCCTGCCCAGGTTAGGACCATGGTGAGGTGGACTGACTATGTAACAAGACATGATAATGTATCTACAATTTGAGACCTGGCCTCAAAATATGATCTAGTGTTTCCAACACACGAGGCCAAAGAATTCTAGAAAAGGTACAGAGTGTGCCTGCTGCATAGTCAAGTGGAGAGAGGATCTCCAGGTCCCATAGCCAGAAGTACCATAACTGACCTCTTTTCAAGGGTACTGATGATCATGGATTGCATTAGATTACTGTTTTTAGTATCACACAGCCAACCCATTTCCACAGCAGACAGGATAATTCTATGCAGGTACTCTTAGACTTTTCTACATGGCTGGATTCATTAACTGCGTATAATCAGATAATGATGCCAGGTTTATAGGACGTACCCATTAGTGGGCAGCTATCTGACTTGTTTGCTTCATGCTCTGAATAATAGCCAGGTAGCATGTTATGTTGGAGAATGGCATGGATTCTTAAGGAATAGCCTAAAAATGAGAACTAGATGACTTATTCTCAGCTCCCAGTGGAGCGCATGTTTAAGAAAGTCGGTTTGGGTGCTAAATGTGATAATTCCTCAGAAGGGTACCTCCCACTTAAATAGAATGTTTAATTAATTAATTATTTTTCAGATGGAGTCTTGCTCTGTCGCCCAGGCTGGAGTGCAGTGTCATGATCTCAGCTCACTGCAACCTCCGCCTCCTGGGTTCAAGTGATCCTCTTGCCTCAGCCTCCCGAGTAGTTGGGACTATAGGCACGTGCCACCATGGCCGGCTAATTTTTAGTAGAGATAGGGTTTCACCATATTGGCCAGGCTGGTCTTGAACTCCTGACCTCAAGTGATCCACCCACCTCAGCCTCCTGAAGTGCTGGGATTACAGGCATGAGCCACCACACCCAGCCTAATTATTTACTTAAGGAGTAGGGATAGTTGGCCCAAACTCATGATGATGAAGAATGTGCCTCTTACATTGACAACTCTCACAAAATGCTGTATTTCTTCTATTTAATAACTAAACTATTTAATATATTAGAGCTGGGCCATGTGACAATGCAGTGGAACCAGTTATGGTCTATTTCTTTGCAAGACTGTGCAGCACTTCACTTTAAAATATTGAGTCCTGGCCGGGTGCGGTGGCTCAAGCCTGTAATCCCAGCACTTTGGGAGGCCGAGACGGGTGGATCACGAGGTCAGGAGATCGAGACCA
>NW_016814994.1:101173-104770 GCF_001698545.2 Rhinopithecus bieti | reverse complement strand
TTTTGTTTTTGTTTTGTTTTGTTTGAGACGGAGTCTCTCTCTGTTGCCCAGGCTGGAGTGCAGTGGTGTGATCTCAGCTCATTGCAAGCTCCGCCTCCCAGGTTCACACCATTCTCCTGCCTCAGCCTCCCGAGTAGCTGGGACTACAGGTGCCTGCCACCACACCCAGCTAATTTTTTGTATTTTCAGTAGAGACGGAGTTTCACTGTGTTAGCCAGGTTTGTCTCAAACTCCTGACCTCAGGTGATCCACCTGCCTCGACCTCCCAAAGTGCTGGGATTACAGGCATGAGCCACCATGCCTGGCCGGGTTTTGTTCTTAATGTATGACTGAAACCACCACCTCATGTGCCCCATTTGAGAGATTTGTTAGTGGGTGTTATTGTACATTGAGCAAGTAATGAAGCAAGATCAGGTGTAATATGGCTTGAGTTTTCTATCACACAAGGGTACATATGTGAACACCAACAAAGTAGATATTACCCAAGGAATATCCATTTATAAGTGAAAGTGGTATGTCAAAGGAATGCATAAACCACGCATTAATGGTTTCTCAGAGGTATAAGAAAAGCGTCCAGTTGCTCTCCAGATGTGGCTGTCTCAGGTACAGGAACTGTGGCCAGCACCTTGGCCTTCTTGGTGGCTTTGGTACACCCAGGGTCCCAAGGATGCCTGGGTGTGATTTATGGACTTAACAGCTAAGTTTAGGACAGAAGGGCTTGTGAGGTGTGGAAGCTGTACAACCCCAGGAAAACTGCTTGCATCTATGTGTGAAAAGGGACATTATTCTCAGTAGTTGGAGTTACAGGCTGTGGTGCTTGCCCTGGAAATCACTTCCCAAAATGCACCTTCTTACCTTTTGATTAATTCCTAGGCATGTGTCCATATGGCGAAAGTGTAGACTGTTGCTTGGTTGCAGGAAGCCTGCTCAAGACTCAGGCTTAGAAAATGCTATCAACCAATATCATAAGACACACAACTCCTACTCATTCACCATGTGATGTCCATGGATAAAGAGCTTTTGAGAATGAAATTCAATGGAATCAACAAGCTGATCAGACATGTTCTGGCCAGGTTAGTACCAAACAATCTGGATAAAGTATGCAACAAAGCATGAGAATCCAACTTCGATTCATGATCTGGCACCAAAACAACACCTACTGATTCCAACCCATGAGGCCAAGGAAACCTGGAGAATGTGCCTAAGACGTTGGCTATACAATCTGGTGGAGGGGGGAATCTCCTCTTCAGGTAGGCAGAAATACCAGACTTGGTACCCTAACCTTCTTTCAAGGATACTGCTGGCCAAGGATGCAGTAGGTACCTTTATGAAGAATGGCATTGACATCCTCATTTCCATAGCAAGGGTAAGCAACATGCCAGAATTCTTATTTGGACTGTGTCTTATATTTGTATTCAGCAACCACATTCAATGAGACAATGCTGACACTTTCAGAGGAAAAGTTACCCAGAAGTGAGAGGCTTCATGGGACTTCTGGTGGATGCAACCATGTGCCATATCAGTCGCCAACATCAGGAACCATTGAGAAATGGCCTGGATTCTTACAGAAGAGACTGAATAAAATAGGAGTACAAACCAGACTAAGGTCCCAGTGGAGCATAGGCTAAGAAGGCAAATTTGGGCTCTAAATGTGGCATTTCCCCAGCCAGTACTTCCCATTTAAATAGAATGTTTAATTATGAGGTGGAGGAGGGGTTGAGGATGCCTGGAGTCAGGATGGGATAGAAATGCATATCTCATTGTCCACACCTTCCAGAATCTCCCTCTTCCTTCTTCTACCCAGATGTTTTATATCCCAGAGGTAGGTGATGGGCTAATGTCTGCTTAACCATTTTGGTCAAGGTTTTGTTAAGATAGCTGAGAACCATGGTTTAAAATTTAGGGTACTGGGAATGNCCTTTATTCCAGTTCTCAACAAGTTTCTCATGTCCATCTAAGACCACTTCAGCCTGGATTTCATTGTCCATATCATTATCAGAATTTTGGTCAAAGCCATTCAACAAGTCTCTAGGAAGTTCCAAACTTTCCCACATTTTCCTGTCTTCTTCTGAGCCCTCCAAACTGTTCCAACCTCTGTCTGTTACCCAGTTCCAAAGTTGCTTCCACATTTTTGGGTATCTTTTCAGCAGTGCCCCACTCTACACCAGTACACCAATTTACTGTATTAGTCCATTTTCACACTCCTGATAAAGACATACCTGAGACTGGGTAATTTATAAGGAAAAAGAGGTTTAATGGGTTCATAGTTCCACGTGGCCGGGGAGGCCTCACAATCACGACAGAAGGCAAAAGGCATGTTTCACATGGCGGCAGACAAGAGAAGAGAACCTATGCAGGGAGACTCCCCTTTATCAAACCATCAGATCTCATGGGACTTATTCACTATCACAAGAACAGCATGGGAAATACCTGCCTCCATGATTCAATTACCTCCCACTGGGTCCCTCCCACAATACGTGGGAATTGCGGGAGCTACAATTCAAGATGAGGTTTGGGTGGGGACACAGCCAAACCATATCAGCTGCTTTGATGCATCCAAAGCACAATCAAAATTTTACTTTGACTTGATTGAAAATAGTCCTCATATTGGATAATGGACTTATGTATGTTTATAGTTGAGCTGTTTCATGTCACTATATATGAAAGGTGTTATAAACTGGTACTGGTGAGTGTAATGTGGTAAAAGTTGTGTTAAGATTTGTAATTATTTTCTTGATTATAAAGGATGTTTCCAATAGGGAAATGCCAATATAGAACAGTGGCAGTGGGAAAAGTGAGCGATCAGAGCCCACCAAGCTTCCTCAGACCAGCCATGAGGTAACAACCAAGTGTGGTAGTATGCTGTGATTTGGGGTTTGGTGTGAAAGGAGGACTCTACACTGATCAACAAAGTAATGGAAGCAGAGGTGTTTCACAAGGCTATACTACTCTACAACAGCCCTGTTTTACCAGTGAAATAATCCAATGGTTCTTTATTTTTGTTTCTTTTGTTTGTTTGTTTTTGCTCTTTTGAGACAGAGTCTCACTCTGTCACCTAGGCTGGAGTGCAGTGGCACAATCTCGGCTCAGTGCAACCTTTGCCTCCCAGGTTCAAGCAATTCTCGTGTCTCAGCCTCCCAAGTAGCTGGGATTACAGGCATGAGCCACTATGCCCGGCTAATTTTTTTCTTTTGTATTTTTAGTAGAGACTGGGTTTCACCGTGTTGGCCAGGCTGGTCTCGAACTCCTGACCTCAGGTGATCCGCCCACCTTGGCTCCCCAAAGTGCTGGGATTAAGGCGTGAATCCAGTGGTTCTTGACACCTCACTGTGTTGACCCATAAGATCAATATGACAGCAGTTTTCCTTATACTTGCCCTGCTTTTCCAGACATCATAATAGTTGTGGAGTCTATTGCACAAAATGAGGAACCTGGAATCCTGTGGTAGACATATTAATGTGAAGCTTTCTTCAGATACCACTGCAACCCTATGATCAAAGCATATTTGCCTCATAAAGCTCATATGACAATGTATGTCTACTGTGCTGCTCCACGTTGACCTACACTTTCAAGCAATTTTTCTTTTTTCTTTTTTTT
>NW_016814994.1:94045-96552 GCF_001698545.2 Rhinopithecus bieti | reverse complement strand
TTTTTTTTTTTTTTGGAGATGAAGTGTCGCTCTGTCGCCCAGGCTGGAGTATAGTGGCGCAATTTCGGCTCAGATCAGATCCTGATAGTTGAAATAGGACAAATGGATTGTGTCCTATTAGAAAAAAATGTCCAAGAATTCTATGTTCTGAGAGAAAACTTGTTGCTCCTACAAAACTGTTGTAAATACTGGTTCACTTCTCCTATAGTAAAAGAGGCAATACCACACAGGCCTTTGACCAACCTCTTTTTGAGGAACTTACTACGTGATTTTAACCCCTTTTCTTGGAGGCTGATAAGGCCACAATGCCCTTTTTAGGGAATTAGGTGAGAATCTGCAGGTTGATTATCCAAGTATGGTATGGTATCTGTAAGGCAGTGGTAGACCTTTTTGAAAAAGTGTCTGGTGTAAAGGGGCAGTTGGTTATTTTAAAATGTGAAGTCTATTCCTACATTTAGTGGGAAATAAGTTATTATTATTATTATTTTTGAGATAGAGTCTTGCTCTGTCACCCAGGCTGGAGTGCAGTAGCAGGATCATAGCTCACTGCAGCCTCGATCTCCTGGGATCAAGTGATCTTCCTGCCTCAGCCTCCTGAGTGCCTGGGACCACAGGCACACGCCACCATGTCCTGCTAATTTCTGAACATTTTTTTTTTTTTTTGTAGAGACGCAGTCTCACTATGTTGCCTAGGTCTTGAACTCCTCGGCTCAAGCTATCCTCCTGCCTCAGGCTCCCAAAGTGTTGGATTTACAAGCATGAGCCACCATGCTTGGCCAAGAAGTAATATTGAAGAATTTTGGACAAACACCCATTGAGCCTGTATATACTTGACTCCTTGTCTAGTAGATGAGAGAGCCCTCCACATCGTGCTGGAGAAGAAGGAATGGAGGTCACCCAGTTGTCTATGACTGATCTCATTTTTTAAGTTAGTCTGGCTATGAGATTCTCACTAATGACAAAAGAGGACCAAGAAGACCTAGAAAACTTTGCTGAGTTTGATGCTGTTCATAAGGTGGTTTATGTAACACCATCCACTCCACCTGTCTACTTAGACCTTACTTCTTAGAAGTAAAAAAGAGTCTAGGATAGATGTCAAGGACCTTTCATTTATAATAATAAATGGAGACTTTATGCACTGGTTTGAGTGTATGGGGGAATTGACTGTTCCCAGGTTGAACAATCTTTTCTGCAATTTTGGACACTGGGGAACAAATCTCTGTGCTGCGTAGTGACCCCTGATATTCTTATGAAGATTTACACTGACTCTCAGACTGAAGAATGTCTTTAAAATGAGTTTTTAGGTGAGTCCTTTCTGGCCAATACACATCCAAAGTGTTGTAGGCGAGACTGCAGAGTGTATTGGCCAGAAAGGATTCTCCTAAACACTCGTTTAGTCTGAGAGTAAAGATCCTTCAGTCTGAGAGTCAGTAGTTCTTCTTGTGATGGTAAGGGTTGTTCCCAATGGGGAAATGCCACAATTAGGATATGGTAGTGGGATGAGTTGACAACCAAGATCTCACTAGGCTTCCATGGTACAAGCTGTGAGATATCAGTCAAGCCATGTAAGATACCAGGTTGAGGGCAGAGGATGAAAGAAGGTCCATACACTGATCAAGGAATTAATGGAGAAAGAGGTGCTTAAGGAAAGTATACTACCCTGTATTAGCCCAGTATACTTGGTGATAAAATACAATGAGTACTTGATGCCTCACTGTATCATACAGCAAGCTGAATGCAGGGTAGTCCTTGTACCTGCACTTCAAGGGTTAATGATCACGGGATCCATTGCGTAGACCATGGGGTCTTGTTCTTGGTGGTAGACATGATAATGCTTTCTTTCAATCCCACTGCATGCATGGGATTGGAGCCTGTTTGACTTCATGGGGCTGAGATTACAACACATGTTCAATGTGCTACCTCAAGATGACCTAACACCTCCCTTGTTTTTTTCAACATTACATAGGCCCAGAAATACAGGAGATTGAAAGAGCAGCCAACCTGTCTTGGTAACATTACATAGATGACATTATTCAAATTAGATAGACTAAGAAATACATACTGTCTGTCTTAGGTAGATTGATATCTGAGTAACCAGAACTTGAAGATTAACTCTATAAGAAGTGGGGGCCAGTCACTGAAGTACAGTTTTTGGAAACCATGCTGGTTGATGTCCAAAAACAATCCATGAATTTGTTCAAGAAAAACTGATAGTCTGAAATCCTCCAGGAAATCATATCTTGCACCACTTATGATAAACTTGTTCAGTATTGTACTTTATACCTCACATAGGGATCTTGCTCAGACCATTGCACAACTTACCTTTAAGTACATCTAATTTGACCATCAACTTATCTTAGAAACTCTCTAGGCAGCTATGTAAGTCCAGCTTTCTACTCAGATCATTCTCTATGCAGTATTTTTGAGAAAGTTGTCAGTGAATGATATTGATACAGACTGTAGCCTAAAGCAAAAAGATGTGGCCATTAGAAAGTAGAACTTTTTGG
>NW_016814994.1:81504-94022 GCF_001698545.2 Rhinopithecus bieti | reverse complement strand
TTTTTGTTTTGTTTTGTTTGAGACGGAGTCTCTCTCTGTTGCCCAGGCTGGAGTGCAGTGGTGTGATCTCAGCTCATTGCAAGCTCCGCCTCCCAGGTTCACACCATTCTCCTGCCTCAGCCTCCCGAGTAGCTGGGACTACAGGTGCCTGCCACCACACCCAGCTAATTTTTTGTATTTTCAGTAGAGACGGAGTTTCACTGTGTTAGCCAGGTTTGTCTCAAACTCCTGACCTCAGGTGATCCACCTGCCTCGACCTCCCAAAGTGCTGGGATTACAGGCATGAGCCACCATGCCTGGCCGGGTTTTGTTCTTAATGTATGACTGAAACCACCACCTCATGTGCCCCATTTGAGAGATTTGTTAGTGGGTGTTATTGTACATTGAGCAAGTAATGAAGCAAGATCAGGTGTAATATGGCTTGAGTTTTCTATCACACAAGGGTACATATGTGAACACCAACAAAGTAGATATTACCCAAGGAATATCCATTTATAAGTGAAAGTGGTATGTCAAAGGAATGCATAAACCACGCATTAATGGTTTCTCAGAGGTATAAGAAAAAGCGTCCAGTTGCTCTCCAGATGTGGCTGTCTCAGGTACAGGAACTGTGGCCAGCACCTTGGCCTTCTTGGTGGCTTTGGTACACCCAGGGTCCCAAGGATGCCTGGGTGTGATTTATGGACTTAACAGCTAAGTTTAGGACAGAAGGGCTTGTGAGGTGTGGAAGCTGTACAACCCCCAGGAAAACTGCTTGCATCTATGTGTGAAAAGGGACATTATTCTCAGTAGTTGGAGTTACAGGCTGTGGTGCTTGCCCTGGAAATCACTTCCCAAAATGCACCTTCTTACCTTTTGATTAATTCCTAGGCATGTGTCCATATGGCGAAAGTGTAGACTGTTGCTTGGTTGCAGGAAGCCTGCTCAAGACTCAGGCTTAGAAAATGCTATCAACCAATATCATAAGACACACAACTCCTACTCATTCACCATGTGATGTCCATGGATAAAGAGCTTTTGAGAATGAAATTCAATGGAATCAACAAGCTGATCAGACATGTTCTGGCCAGGTTAGTACCAAACAATCTGGATAAAGTATGCAACAAAGCATGAGAATCCAACTTCGATTCATGATCTGGCACCAAAACAACACCTACTGATTCCAACCCATGAGGCCAAGGAAACCTGGAGAATGTGCCTAAGACGTTGGCTATACAATCTGGTGGAGGGGGGAATCTCCTCTTCAGGTAGGCAGAAATACCAGACTTGGTACCCTAACCTTCTTTCAAGGATACTGCTGGCCAAGGATGCAGTAGGTACCTTTATGAAGAATGGCATTGACATCCTCATTTCCATAGCAAGGGTAAGCAACATGCCAGAATTCTTATTTGGACTGTGTCTTATATTTGTATTCAGCAACCACATTCAATGAGACAATGCTGACACTTTCAGAGGAAAAGTTACCCAGAAGTGAGAGGCTTCATGGGACTTCTGGTGGATGCAACCATGTGCCATATCAGTCGCCAACATCAGGAACCATTGAGAAATGGCCTGGATTCTTACAGAAGAGACTGAATAAAATAGGAGTACAAACCAGACTAAGGTCCCAGTGGAGCATAGGCTAAGAAGGCAAATTTGGGCTCTAAATGTGGCATTTCCCCAGCCAGTACTTCCCATTTAAATAGAATGTTTAATTATGAGGTGGAGGAGGGGTTGAGGATGCCTGGAGTCAGGATGGGATAGAAATGCATATCTCATTGTCCACACCTTCCAGAATCTCCCTCTTCCTTCTTCTACCCAGATGTTTTATATCCCAGAGGTAGGTGATGGGCTAATGTCTGCTTAACCATTTTTGGTCAAGGTTTTGTTAAGATAGCTGAGAACCATGGTTTAAAATTTAGGGTACTGGGAATGTATTATTTTGTCTTTTGTACCCTCTGGCCAAACTCTTATATTCTAACATATATTGCTTTCAGTATCCTGTTTAAGGAAGGCTTTCAGGGATGTGTCTGATCCACAGCATCTTCACTCTTTACCCTTTTTTTTTTCTTTTTAGATGGAGTCTTGCTCTGTTGCTCATACTGAAGTGCAGTGGCACCAGCTTGGGTCATTATGACCTCTACCTCCCAGGTTTAAGTGATTCTCCTGCCTCAGCCTCCTGAGTAGCTAGGACTACAGCACTAACATATCCACCTGTAGTGGTATGCTAGTCCTGGCTAAGTTTTCTATTTTTAGTAGAGACGGAGTTTCACCACATTGGCCAGGCTGGTCTTGAACTCCTGACCTCAGGTGATTTGCCTGCCTTGGTCTCCCAAAGTGCTGGGATTACAGGCGTGATCCACAGTGCCTGGCCTACTCTCTACGTTCTTATTAGGTAATTGGGTGGATTAATTTATTCAGTTTACTTATTTAAAAGTGAGGGAAGCCTGTGTTCCTTCATACCATCATTCTAATTGGTGGGGTGCCTGCAGATCCTGCCATATATATAAAATATAATGGCCTTCTATTCTCTCTGGGGCAAAGCCTTCTTTTTGTTCTCAGAGGGAATTGTTAATGTTGTATTATTTCCACTAAAAAATTATCCTTCAACTTTCAATCTGGAGAATTTACATTTAGTGGATATTCTCTGGAGGCCTCTTTTCTCTTATCATTGGACCCTTAAAAGACTTGGCAGGTTTTGTCTGTTGCCTTTTCCAACTTCAGGTGCCGATTCAGTTGCTATACCCAGTGTGCATAACCCTTCATTTTAGCAAAAATGAGCTCCTTACATATGTACTCTTTCTTCCATTTGGATTACAACATCAGAGCTGCAGACAAGGTATGAAGCATAAGCCCAAAGTTCCCTGAGGTGCTGGTGGAAGCTCTGGAGGCCCCATGTCCATGTTGACCCCATTCCAAGCTGCTGTGGAGACTAGGAGGTCAGGGTGCCATATGTTTTTGAGAGATCTACTCCTTGGATTTTAACCTTCTTTTCTGGAGCCTGGTAATGTAACAGTGCTTTTGGGAAAAGAGATCAGATCCTGATGGTTGAAATAGGACAAATGGACTGTGAAAGGATGGGAGAGCATTCTAGATCTGCTCTATGTTCATTTTGGATGCATCTAATTTAGGAAACCATACATATGGATGATGAGTATGTTGAAATGCATTCCATTAGGATTACCTTGTCCAGCCACCCATAGGAATGTGTACTTGAATTATTGGATACCTATCTTCAGTTAGAGAATCTCTGCATTGTTTGTAGCTATCCCTCAGCATGATGAATGGGATCTTGGAAGGGTTGGGAAAAAAAGAGGGAAAGTAGAAGGCAAAGGGGAAAGAAGAGATAAAAGTAGTGTGACTGGGAAAAATCCAGGAATACCAATGGGTTATACTGTGCATGTAACCCAGTATCCTTTCATCTCATCCTTTTCTGAGTTGTCAGGGTACATGCAGATCCTGCCATGTATGTGACTAATTTCAGGTATGCCTTTTTAGTAGCCTTCTTGCTGTACTTGGAGGATCATCTTCATTGTGTACTTCTCCACCCTTCACCCAACGTGGGTGATGTGCTAATGGCAGCAGATCCCGTTTGGGTCCATTACTTTTCAAGCTGGCTTAGCACCTCACTTTAGAATATGGAAATATTTGACTTTTTTTGTCTTTGCCTCTGGATCCTGTAATTGTTCACTAGGATTGCCATAGGTAAGTACCACAAACTTGGTGGTTAAGAAACTGAAATTTGTTGTCTTACAGTTTTGGAGGCTCAGAGTGAGAAGTCATGGTGTTTGCATGGATTGTTTCTTCTGGGGTATGCGAGGAAAGAGTCTTTTCCAGGACTCTCTTCTTTGCTTGTAGGTGGCCACCTTTGTCTTCATGTGACATTCTCCCTGCAGATGTATCTGTGTCCAAATTTCCTCTTCTTATTCCAGTCATATTGGATTAGGACCATGATAATGACTTCATTTTAATTTGGTTATTTCGTAAAGACCCTCTCTCCAAAAGATAGCCTCTGCCAAATTACTTATTTGATATTGTGCGTGTTAGACATCTCATTCAATACAGGATTTCAGGAATGTGCCTTTTCTTTCACTGGTCACTAAATGTAACCTATGTCCTAGAATTTTGTGATCCTCCTTTTGGGGCTCCCTCTTTTCATTCCAAGGACTCCTTGAATGGTTTAATTTTAATACAATCTCAGGCCACTCATCATGGTAGCAAGCACATAATGACTTTGGAAAACACAGTAATCTGCATATGGTAGAAATGCAGCTCACTCTAAAACCAGATATTTTATTGTACCTTCTGAAAGGGGCAGCTTCAGTCCCAGATTTTTAAGTTCATTGCGTGAGCCAGATACTAATCCTTGTGTTTACAAACTGCAGGAGACGTAAAACAAGCTTTTTTGGAGGTCTTTGTCATTTGCTTGAAGCAAGGTAGAATTAAACTTTACCCTTCCCCTTTTAGAGTAAAGAAAAAGCT
Organism: Rhinopithecus bieti; assembly: GCF_001698545.2. Lineage (NCBI taxonomy): Eukaryota > Metazoa > Chordata > Mammalia > Primates > Cercopithecidae > Rhinopithecus > Rhinopithecus bieti. Next base: position 89,561 of record NW_016814994.1, on the reverse strand, counting down.
TGAAACATTTCCTTTCTCAGGGTCTATGTGTCAACATGAAGAACATTAACCTTACCTCTGTAGGGGAGCAGTTCACTTGCTAGCCAGCCCCCAAAATACAGAGGACCAATACAGATACATAAATATAACTGATACTGCTGAGTGTATTGTGGGAAGTTTTGTTAAGTGCATGTAAATATTCTATTGATTGTAATGGATATACCCACAAGGGAAATGTAACCATTAGAACAGTGTTAGTAGGATGAGTGGACAACCTATATCTTACTAGGTTACCCAAGGTCAGCATGGCAGTGTCAGCAAAGAAGTGAGGGACTAATAGAAGCATATGCACTTAAAGAAGATACACCATCCTACAATAGCCACAGTTGGCCTGTGAAAATAGTCAGGGTCAATTGACACCTCAGTGTGGATCATAACTAGTTTAATGTGGCAACTGTCTTCTTACTCAATAATTTTCCAGGTATCATAACAAACTAGGAGTCTATTGTGCATCCTAAAGGACCTTGTATGCAGTAGTGGATATGCTAGTACTTCCTTCGAATCCTGCTGAATTAATATGATTAGAGTCTATTTTCCTTAAATGGTTGGATTACATTATATGTTAAAATGACAAGGCAATGAGACCCACACTTTATCACCAGTGGATAGGCTGAGACTTAGAAAAGACTGAAACCTCACTGGAAGTATTCTGGTACCATTACACAGATGACATTATTTGGATTGGAAGTGCCAAGGACAGCATATTGTTGTCCTTAGAGAGAGGGTAAAATCTTGAGTAATAGGCTCTGAAAGATTAAACCTGTCAAATATCAAGGAACAATCATCCAAATAAGGAAATGACATCCACTGAGATTTTTTTCCCCATTCACCCTTCATGTTTAAATTCATACGTTTCTGAAACAGGCTTATAGTCTGTTAATGCCACTGGAGATACTAAGAGTATTCCTTAAACTATGTCATTAGTGTAACATCCAATAAAGGTTTGTGGTTTTGTTCATGGTGCTTCTCTGACCTTGCTACTGCCTATACCTTATTTCAGGGATGAATATTGGCTTGATCCTGGTGTTGGTGGATGTCAGTAGAGCAGCAAACCAAGGGTAGGGGTTGTTCCATCCTGGCATCCCTTTCAATGAAAGGTCAAATGAAAATCCCATGAATTCATTCTTGCCTATGAGCATCCTTGTTTAAATGGAAGTGGTATATTAAGGAAATAATAAACTGGGCATTGTTGGTGTCTCAGAACTACAGAAAATGTTTCCAGTCTTTTCTCAGCTATGGATGCCTTAGATGTAGGGTTTGGGACGTTTACTTGGGCTACTTGTTGGCTTCAGTACCTCAAGTTATTTTTGTGTATGCCTAGGTCTGTTTCATTGACTTATCAATTATGTTAAAGGCTATTGGGATATGTGGGCCAATGCAGCTGTACAGCCCCAAAAAATGTGCTTATAGTGTGTCTAGATGTACAGGGGGACTAGATGAAGGACTCATTCTGCTCAACGAGTGTTATTCTGGGCTGTGATGCTTGCCCTGGGGAACAAACCCTCAAATGGCCTTGAGAGGTTGTGTTGCTTTCAACATCCTGTTCAATACAAACTTTTCAAGATGTGTCCGATTCAAAGCATCTTCACTCACTGCACCCTTAAACATACCATCATGTATGTTTATTTAGTCATTTAGACGTTTTGAACAGTCCTGTATCCTAAGGTGCAGGGCTATGGCCCTTTCAAGAAGTAATGCCTGAGTACCACTGTTTCCTCAGCATAGTTTTTGCTTATGCTGCTTCCCTGACACCACCACTGCCTGGATCCCATTTCAGGGACTAATATTGGCTTGTTCCTGGTGCTGGTGGATATCAGTAGAGTAATAAACCAAGAGTAGTGGTTGTGACCTCCTGGCATCCCTTTCAAGAAAGGGTCAAAGAAAAATCTCATAAATTAGGTCTTGCCCAATGAGCATCCTTGTTAAGTGTAAGCATTATACCAAGGTGACAAGCAATCTGGGCATTAATGGTGTCTTAGACCTGCAGAAAATGTGTCCAGTCACTCCATGTGTGGCTGTCTTAGATGGACTGGGACTTCTTGATCTTGATGGCTTCAGTACGCCATGTTTCTTATAGGTGCCTGAGCCTGGTTCATAGACTTATCAACTAATTTAAACACCCATGGGTTATGTGGTCAGTGCTGCTGTGTAACCCCAAAGGGATTTACAATAATTGTACATGGAAAGGCAATTCTGCTCAATGAGTGAAGTTCTGGCTTGTGGTGCTTGCCATGGAAAACAAGCCTGAAAATGCTCCTTTTTACATTTTTTACTGACTCATTGGCAGCAGCCAATGTCCTGGCAGTGTGGACTGGTGGCTGGTGGCCAAAAACTAGATGATTAATTCTTAGACTCTTTTGGGATAAGCATTATCAGCAGAATGCCAAAGACACACACTTTCTGTTCTTGCACTATGTAAATGGCCATGGATAAAGACCCTTTGGGGGAAAATTAGTGGAATCAATAAGCTCATCAGACATGTCTCCCCAGTTAAGGGCCAGTGCCATCCACAATTTGGGATATGGACCCAAAACAAGACCTAGCAATTTGAATATACATCGCCAAGGAGCCTGGAAATGTGTGCAGATTGTTAACTGCACTGTCAAGTATGGTGGGATCCCCAGGTCCTATAGCCAGAATTACTTGATGATACCCCAGGTTTCTTTTAAGTGTACCCCTAGTTGTGGCTGTATACCTTTTTCTGAGTATGATACTGCCAAACTTATTCTCACAGAAGACATGGAAATTTCCTGCCAGGACTCTTAGACTTTGTTTCATGTTTGGATTCCTTGACTGCAACCAGTCTGACTGAACATTACTGTGTTTACATGAAGCTATACCCAGCATTTTCAGCTACCTGTGATGTTTGCTGAACTGTTTATGCGCTCTGTAAAATTTCAGTAGCAGGTGTCATTGAAGGATGACCTGGATACTGAAAAAGAAATTTAAAAAGAGAACCAGATGACCAAGGCCCAGCTCCAGCGGAATACATGGTTGAGAAAGTCAGTTTGGGTTTAAATGTGGCAATTCTGCAAGAGATTTGAATAGAAATTTCTCAAACATACCATGGCAAACAGGCATATGAAAAGGTGCTCAACATCATTGATCACCAGAGAAATGCAAATCAAAACTACAAGGGAATATTGTCTCACCTTGTTAAAATGACTTTTATCCAAAAGACAGGCAATAACAAATGCTGGAGAGAATGTGGTGAAAAGGGAACCCTCATATGTTCTTGGTGGGAACGTAAATTAGTAAAAACACTATGGAGAACAGTTTGGAGATTCCTCAAATAGAGCTACCGTATCATCCAGCAATCCCACTGCAACGTATTTACCCCAAAGAAAGGTAATCGGTATATCAAAGAGATATCTGCACTCCCATGTTTGTTGCAGAACTATTCATAATAGCCAAGATTTGGAAACAACCTAAGTGTCCATCAGCAGATAAATGGATAAAGAAAATGTGGTACATATACATAATGGAGTACTGTTCAGCTGTAAAAAGAATGAGATGTCATTTGCAACAACATGGATGGAACTGGAGGTCATTATGTTAAGTGAAAAAAGTCAGGCACAGAAGACAGACTTCACATGTTCTCACTTACTTGTGGGATCTAAAAAAATCAAAACAATTAAACTCATGAAGATAGAGAGTAGATGAATGGCTACTAGAGGCTGGGAAGGTAGTAGGAAGGGGAGTAGAGATGGTTAATTGATACAAAAAATAGAAACAATAAATAAGACCTACTATTTGATAGCACAACGGGTGTCTATAGTGAATAATAATTTAATTGTACATTTAAAAATAACTAAAAGAGTGTAATTGTATTGTTTGTAACACCTACTATGTACCCACAAAAATTAAAAATTAAAAAAGAGTGACGATACCCCAGAAGTGTACCTCCAAATTAAATAGATTGTTTAATTATGTCTTTTGGGAGTGAGGGGGGTGTGGCCCAGACTTATGATGGTGAAGAACAGGAGAATATATCTACCACGTTGACAACTCTCACTAAAATTCTTCCCTGAACTATTTTATATTTTGAGCTGGGCCGTGGGACAATGCCAGCAGAACCATTTTTGGTTTATTGTTAGCAAGATACCTATACCTTACTTTAGAATATGGTTCTACTGAGCATTTATTATTTTACCCTTTGGAGTTTCTGCCATAGTTCTTACATGAGGCGCATGTAACTTTCAATACCATGTTCAGTGCAGACTTTTAGGGATGTGGCTGATTCACAGACTCATCACTAGCTACACCCTTAATAGTAGGTATTATGGGTTCATTTCCTTGTGCACATTACGTATTTTTAACAAGCCAAATACCAACTCTTAAAAGATTTTGGCTGCTCTTCTACCTCTAGTAGATTCTACATGAATGATTGAGGTGTGGTCCTCATCCTTATAGCCACTGCATTCTTTGTGTATTATCATTCAGTGTAATGAATGAGAACACAGTAGACATGGGGAAAAGTAGAGAAAAAGGAAAAATGGGGACAAGAGAGAAAAGGAGAGCAAACTTTGATAAATTCAGGAAGAACTATGGGGGTGCATAATGTGTGGGAAATCAATATCCTTTCATCCCATCATTCTATGAGATGCTGGGGTGCATGCAGGCCCCACCACATATGTGTTTCCCTTCCCATCTCTCTGGTTCATAGCCTTCTTATTTTGAAGATGTTTTCAATATTTAATCATTTCTAGTGGGAAATTCTCTCCACCTTTCAAATAGGGATATTTGAACTAGTAGGTTTCCTCAGAGAACTTTTTTTCCTTCATATTTTTGAAGGCCATATAAACATAGTAGAATACTAGGCTTTCACCAAACAAAGTCTTCATGAGGCATCATTTCCTGCCTTAGCCTGTCTAATAGTCCAGGGTGGAGTGCTCTACTGTTGTACTCACCATGACTGCCTGGCTGCCCAATTCCTTTGGAGCGTATTCAGATGGGAATTTGTTCACTGTATCAGACTTTCTTTACTTTCCCCCATGTCTACTGTGTTCTCATCTATTATAACAAATTTCTGTGGCTTGTCCTCATGAGATGGAAATAAGTGAGTTTCTTATTTTTCTACTTACCTATGAAAACTGGTGTGGGAATTTTTTCTTCCCTTATCTGCCCATAGTTATCTGGTCCCTCTTAAGTAATTGAAGATCCCCTGGTTGCTTCCTAGCAGTTAGAAGCCCATCTTGTATAATAATCTAAAAACCAAACCCCTGAATGTTGAGGATTTCTGCCTATTCCACACTGGCACTTCAATGAGGTTTGCATTTCTACAAATGTACTGTGTATATGTGCATGTGGCATAGACCCAGTCTACCTCCTTTTTCCTCTCTTATATCTTCTCCTCATGATTTGTCTTCTCTCTCTAGACATGGGCCCAGGGAGACAGGATAATGGGAGAAGGTCACATCCTTGCATGGTGGGGAAGGTAGTAATGTGAATTGGGGCCCTGTCTTGTGGAGGAAATACTGAACTGTTGCTCTTTTGAGAGCATATTCAGTTTCCTCAGAAACCTCAGAATTCCTTTCCCTGCCACATCCAGTGTCTTTGCTCTGACCACCCAATAGATTCCCTTTTAGTCCCTATAGCATTTATGACCTTCTTTATGTTCATCTCTTCCTGTTCTACCGTGCATTCCTCTTGGGTGCTTTTATTTTATTCTATTCTTTTTCCAATATCTTTTTTAAAAATCTCAACAGTTATTGGAGAATGGGTGGTGTTTGGTTGCATGGAAAAATTCTTTAGTGGTGATTTCTGAGATTTTGGTGCATCAGTCACCTGAGCAGTGTACACCATACCCAATGTGTAGTCTTTTATCCCTCACCCCTCCCACCCTTCCCCGCCGAGTCCCCAAAGTCAATTATATCATTCTTATGCCTTTGTGTCTTCATAGCTTAGGCTCCTACTTATAAATGAGAACATATGACGTTTGGTTTTCCATTCCTGAGTGACTTCACTTAGAATAATGGTCTTTAACTCCCTCCAGGTTGTTGTGAATGCCATTATTTCATTCCTTTTTATGGATGAGTTGTATTCCATGGTATATACATATACCACATTTTCTTTATCCACTCTTTGGTTGATGGGCATTGAGACTGGTTCCATATTTTTGCAATTATGAATTGTGTTGCCATAAATATATGTACAAATGTCTTTTTCATATAATGACTTATTTTCCTCTGGGTAGATACCCAGTAGTGGGATTGCTGGATCAAATGCTAGTTCTACTTTTAGTTCTTTAAAGACTCTTCACAATGTTTTCCATAGTGGTTGTACTAGTTTACATTCCCACCAGCAGTGTAAAAGTGTTCCCTTTTCACCACATCCACACCAACACCTGTTGTTTTTTGATTTTTTAATTATGGCCATTCTTGTAGGAGTAAGGTGGTATCGTGTTGTGGTTTTGATTTGCATTTCCCTGATCATTTGTGATGTTGAGCGTTTTTTCATATGTTTGTTGGTCATTTGTATATCTTCTTTTGAGAATTGTCTATTCATGTCCTTCGCTCATTTTTTGATGGGATTATTTGGTTTTGGGTTTTTGTTGTTGTTGTTGTTTTGCTGATTTGTTTGAGTTCTTTGTAGATTCTGGATATTAGTCCTTTGTCAGATGCATAGTTTGCACATATTTTCTCCCACTCTGTGGGTTGTCTGTTTGCTGATTATTTCTTTTGCTGTGCAGAAGCTTTTTAGTTTAATTAAGTCCCATCTATTTATCTTTGTTTTTGTTGCATTTGCTTTTGGGTTCTTGGTCATGAAGTCTTTGCCTAAGCCAATGTCTAGAAGGGTTTTTCCAATGTTATCTTCTAGAATTTTAATAGTTTCAGGTCTTAGATTTAAGTCCTTGATCCATCTCGAGTTGATTTTTGTATAAAGTGAGAGATGAGGATCCAGTTTTATTCTCCTATGTGTGGCTTGCCAATTATCCCAGCACAATTTGTTGAATAGGGTGTCCTTTCCTCACTTTATGTTTTTGTTTGCTTTGTCGAAGATCAGTTGGCTGTAAGTATTTGGCTTTGTTTTTGGGCTCTCTGTTCTGTTCCATTGGTCTATGTGCCTATTTTTATACCACTACCTTGCTGTTTTGGTAACTATGGCCTTATAAGTATAGTTTGAAATCAGGTAGTGTGATGCCTCCAGGTTTATTCTTTTTGCTTAGTCTTGCTTCGGCTATGCGGGCTCTTTTTTGGTTCCATATGAAGTTTAGGATTGTTTTTTCTAATTCTGCGAAGAATGATAGGGGTACTTTGATGGGAATTGCATTGAATTTGTAGATTGCTTTTGGCAGTATGGTCATTTTCACAACATTGATTCCCATCCCATCGGCATGGAATGTGTTTCCATTATTTGTGTCATCTATGATTTCTTTCAGCAGTGTTTTGTAGTTTTCCTTGTAGAGGTCTTTCATCTCCTTGGCTAGGTATATTTCTAAGTTTTTGTTTGTTTGTTTTTCAGCTATTGTAAAAGGGGTTGAGTTCTTGATTTGATTCTCAGCTTGGTCGCTATTGGTGTAAAGAAGAGCTATGGATTGTGTATATTAATTTTGCATCCAGAAACTTTGCTGAATTCTTTTATCAGTTCCAGGAACTTTCTGGAAGAGTCTTTAGGATTTTCCATGTAAACAATCATATCATCAGTGAACAATGACAGTTTGACTTCTTTACCTATTTGGATGACCTTTATTTCTTTCTGTTGTCTGATTGCTCTGCCTAGGACTTCTAGTACTGTGCTGAAGAGAGTGTGCTGTGAGTGGACAGAGTGGGCATCCTTGTCTTGTCCCAATTCTCAGAGGGAATGCTTTCAACTTTTCCCCATTCAGCATTATGTTGGCTGTGGGTTTGTCATAGATGGCTTTTTTTTTTTTTTGAGATGGATTCTCGCTCTATCGCTGGGGCTGGAGTGCAGTGGCCGGACCTCAGCTCACTGCAAGCTCCGCCTCCCGGATTTACGCCATTCTCCTGCCTCAGCCTCTGGAGTAGCTGGGACTACAAACACCCGCCACCTTGCCC
>NW_016814994.1:66172-81212 GCF_001698545.2 Rhinopithecus bieti | reverse complement strand
AAAAAAAAAAAAAAAAAAAAAAAAAAAAAAAAAAAATTAGCTAGGTGATGTTGCGAGAGTCATCAAAATGCTTTGAATTTCTTTTATTGTATGTCAAATGAAAGGGTCCGATTGAATAACTCTTATTGGTCCTTTAATTTAAACATTCTAAGCCTCAACTGTTCTTTAGGAGGACTCTTTTCTCCTTTCCTCTTGAGCAAAGTAGTTGAGTGTTTCTTTAAGCAACACCTTTGCTCCAGGGATCACTATCAAGAGCCAAGTCAGTTACCTTGTCTGGAAATAGAAACTCTTATGTTTTGTGTTCTACTCAGAGCTTAGGTCGTGGGTAGTGTGACCTTTTCAGGATGTTAGGGGATTTCCTTCATACGTCAGCCCTCCTGATTTCTCAATTAAATGAGAGCAGCACGTTGTATAATCAATAAAAGTCATCCTTGGGCCACAGCAAGGTGAAGTGCCACTTTGGCTCTTCTCAGATTTCTCTTTAAGGTTGTGACCACTGAGGTAAGTGTCCACTTGGGAATGAAATAAGTGTTGAATAACTATATTTCTCTTTGATGAATAAGATGGAGTTTGTCCAAGACTTTAGGGCCATTACATAAGAGATGTGTGCTTGTGTACTGCACAAAAGTGTTCAGAGCAAGAAGACTTACCATAAGGCCTAGTGGTGACTCTGGCCTATTGGAACTCCATTTCTCAAGTACATTCATACATTCTTTGATGAGATCTCACACACATACACACACATACACACTTCATTTATAGCTAAGTTATTTTAAAAACGGTGTAGTTTTCCATTCAATATTTTTTTGTAAAGTTGCTAAGATGGAACACTTGGGACTTGGCAGTAGTTTCGTATTTGCTTGGCCTGTCTCATGAAAATTGATTGGAGTCTTGTTCATGTTCTTTCAAAGAATAAATTATTAGTTAGCCATTTAAGTGCATAATTTAGGATTTAATATGGATAGGACATTTCTAGTGTAATTTGGTTTGGAATGATTCATATTAGTTGAAAAATTTAAAATAATGTTCACTTATGAATAACTCATTTTTCATTTTTTAAGGGTTGTCAGGGAGTCATAGGCATTCATAGGACTTACTATTAGTTGTTTCTTACCTTCATGACTGGGTTTCTGAACTATGTTTGAATTAAAGAAGAAACACTGGAATGTATAATCTCTGATAATTTGATCTTGAGGAAATGATTATAACATTTACTTATGTAAACTTCCAGAGGAGAACAGAATAGAAAATGAGTCCCTTCAAGATATACCTTAAAAATCCACTTTCTCTTTAAGTTTCATAGGTGCTATTTATACTTGGTTTATAAAATTCATTAGTGCCCTTAGGAAAAGACCTGTGTTAACCCCTTTTGGGGTAGTTTGTGCAGTTTACTTGATTTCTTGGTGATTATCGTTGTCTTCCTTATATATCTCTAGGTATTTTTTTAGTACATGGATCGATTTGCTCTGTTCTAGTTATGCTTTAAAGACCTCAGTCAATTTGCAAGATAATGGCTCAAATAAAGTATTTGACCAGAACTCAGAGGAAACTAACCAGGCCACAACTCATATTAGCCATTACCTTGGCCTCTTTCCTACCTAGGGAACCTGACATGTTCCCTTTTCCTTTGTCACACATGGGGATTAGAAGCAAAAAGGAGAGAAGTACATTGTTGTGGAGGATTGTATTATTGTTCCCAAATACTAGCTCCCTTAGTGGTGAGAAATTTATATGTCCTTGCTTGTTGCCATGTGAGTTGTTGTGCCTCCTTGAGTTTACAATACCACTACATTGACTTTTGGGCTTTATGTGTAATATAATTTAGCCAATGGAATGTGAGTGGGTGTGATGTATGCCACCTTTGAACATCACAGACTTCCACCATTTCTCTTTCTTGTCTTGTCTGCCATTAAAATGTCATGTTCCAAATAGGAGCTTCTCCCTCAATCTAGATCCCAGAATGAAAATACATATGGAACTACAACGGCAGACCTGCAGGTGTCAACACATGATATGAGCAAGAAATAATGTTTGTTGCAATTTGCTGACATTTCTGAGATTGTTTCGCAGCAAAGCTGACTAGTACACTTGCTCTCTCAAGGTATGAAGAGGGACCTTGGAATATTCTAGGATAGGAAGTAGAAATTCTACTTGCACATTTTGCTATGCCTGTGGCTTTCAATCTTTTTGACCACAACCCACAATAAGAAATGAATTTTACATTATTACTCAGTATACTCAAACATATGTGTGTATATACACAGTATATACAGAAGCAAATATATGTATTATATCTGTAAATAGCCATATATATGAAAACAAGTTTCAGGAAACAATTCTTACTCTTATATGCACTTGAATACTTGTTCTTTTCTATTTTGATTTATTTCCCTAAAATGCTACTTTTGACAAGGTGAGTTAATTTTATAATTCACTAATGGGTCTTAATCTGCAGCTGAAAAAACACTAATTTAGAGAAAACCATTCTTTATAAAATGAAGCTGAGAGAGACTATACTCACTCACAGTTACACTGCCATTATTTGGAATTTGGCAGAATTTAGATGCACTTGTAATGTTCACACAGTCAAAATATTATCTGTTTGTAAGAGAAGAATGCAGGCCACTCAGATGTGACAGAAAGAGAATTAGAGCTTGTCACTGTTTTGCTCATGGCAACTGATACATGAACATTAAAATGAGCACCTAACAAAATCAATGCCAAAAGATATATGTGTAAAAAAAAACCCTGTAGAATTGCAGAGATCGGCAAGAACAAACCAAAGATGAAATCTTATAAAATATTAGTATTAGGACATATCCATAAAAAGTAACAGTTTGTTCAAACTACCTAACATTGTGAACTTATGCTCTTTTAAACTTAAGTGTACAGAATAGAGATTTGAGTCAAGACGTGATGTTACAGATCATGAAAATATTAATCCTGGTAATACCCATTGCTCAATCATAGATGTTTAAAGTGACACATGGAATATTTCAGAGACTGAAAGAACTTTATAGACCATCAAATTTTATCTCTTCATTTTACATACAATGAATTTGAATTCCTAAAAATTTAAGAAAACTGAGATCATGTGCTCCTTTAGACTTTAGGAGTCATCCTAGCATGCCTTATATTCTGTTTACCCCGGTCATTGCCTTTATAAACGCTAGTATGGTGTTCACAAGAGGAAACTCTTTTTTATTGTTATTTTCTTATACCTTTTATACGTCAGGTGAAGGAGAGGGATAGTAGTTTTATTACAGCTTCTAGACCACTTTTCCTCCTCCCTCTTGCAAACCTCCTGCTCTACTAAGGCTCACGGAAGTGGTATACTACTCTATCCTCTTTTGTAGTGCTGTCACTTACCAACCTTGCTGGGTCTTGTCCTCATTCATGCTACTTTCTCACACTCTTATTTACAATAATTTCATCATTCCTGATGAATTCAACGTCCCTCAATTTGGTCTCAATCCATTAACCTCTTCATTACCAGTGTCCTTTTACTACCACTCTGTATTAGCAACCCACTTCCAAAGTCACACTTGGTAACATCTCACTAACCAAAACCACCCATCCCTGACATTTCAAATTCAAATAGTTCCGTTTCAGATACCTGTATCCTTTAGTTTCAGATTATTTGCTTAACTTCCGAAATTATAGCTGATATTTGACCTCATCAAGGTCTCTCATCCACTGACCTCATCACTCTCTTTTGGGATTGGGGTGCTATTAATCTTGTCTTAATCTCAGCCCAATTCCATGGTTCTTCACTATGATCACATTCTTGCAAATAACCTTAATGCCCTTATCTTCTCTCCATTGTTATTATTTGGAAAATCCCAAACTTCAGTTTCTTCTGTATAGCTAAACAGTGATGAATTCAATCACATGCTTGGCGGACTCATCCCGTTTTCTGTTAATGAACACAAAACTCAAATTTGTACTTTATGTTTGTCTTAGTCAACTTGGGCTGCTATAACAAAATGTCATAGATGAGTGGCTTAGAAAAGCATTTATTTCTCACAGTTATGGAGGCTGAGAAGTCCAAGATCAAGGCTAGCATATTTGGTGTCTGGCAAGCACTTTCTTCTTGGTTTGTAGACTGCAACCTTCTTGCTGTATCCTAACATGGTGGAGAGAGACAACATCTCTCTCCTGCCTCTTATAAGGACACGAATCCCATCATGACAGCTCCACCCTCATGACCTAATTGCCCCCCAAAAGCCCTCACTTCCAAATGCCATCACATTAGGGATTAGGACTTTGACATATAAATTTTGGGGGGAAAGCACAAATATTCAGTCCATAGCAATGTAGATGGAAAATGACATTGTGTTTCAATAGAAAACTTGTTTTTTCATTCTTTGAGATGGCTATTTCATCTCTCTCCTTTTTATTCTTCTTCCTACTCTGAACTAATAACTTCGCTTCAAACCACATTGAGAAAAGGAATCATACAGGAACTCCACCAGCCCCACCATCAAATCTGTAAACTGCCAATCTCTGATCCTGTTTTCTTTCCTTATTTCCTGTTATAACTGGAAACACTGGAGGTATCTTTAGTAATAGGAGTGAAGGCAGGGTCAAAACCAAAAGTACTGTTCAACAGTCTGTATATTAGGTGGTAAGACTTTCAATTTCTGGCAATAGTGGGCAAGACTATCTGGACTAATTTCTAGCTTAAAACAAATACAAATGGCGGTTCCAATTTTTTAGCATATTTGAAATTCTACAGTTTAAATCATGTTGGTTCTTAGCTTTGTTCCCTTCAGCTTCAGCTTTTCATATCCACTAAATCATTTACCTTAATTAATCTGCTTTCCAGCATCAAAAATTTTGTGCGATTATCTCCTGTCTTCTCCTATTGTCTTTGTCCTTATAGGGATATATATATAATATACATATACATATGTGTGTATATATGTATATATGTATACATATATGTGTGTGTGTGTATATATACATATACATATATGTGTATATATACATACACATATGTGTGTATATATGTGTATATATGCATATATGTATATACATATACATATATGTATAAACAAAGGGATTTTATATATAAAATATATAAGGGAGGGATTTTATATATAAAGTATGTATGAGGGAGCAGAGGAGCAGAGTTAATACATACGTTCAATCTTTCATCTTCAACCAGAATTCTCCTCATTTGCTTTTCAACATAATCCATGATGGCTTTCATCATTCCACAACCCTCTGATTCAGCTGGGATAGGTTATCTGGTTTTAGGGGGTCATATGATTAGTTTGGGACCACCCAGATAATCCAGGGTAATCTCCTTGTCTCAGGTTCTTTGATTTAATCACATATGTAAAGCCTCTTTTGCTATATAAAGTAACACATGCATAGCTTCTTGAGATTAGAGTGTGAATATCTTTGTAGGCTATTGTTATGCTTACCATACCTATAGTGGTGTGCTTAAAATGAAATGAAATTTTGATTCCTGAACATAATTGGATTAGGCCAATTCATGAATTCTCATATTTTTTTATTCCTACTGTTCTCTCTTGGCCCACTTAATATATGGTAACTTTTTTCTAATGTCAACAAAATAATGAAGATGAGGAATACAGAGTTAGAAGGGATTTTGAGAGAGTGTTTAATTCATGTACCTCTGCCCCTTAGAATCTTATACAAAGCAACTTTTCCCTTACTTATTTATTTATTACATTATGTTAGTTGTACTAAGCAAAAGGTAGCAATAGTAAAAATTTAAAATGCTTTTGAGTTTTTATGGTGTTTCTCATTACAATGTTGGTTTTATCGTGGAATATTTCTTCATTTCTTTGGGAAGCTTTCATGCTCATGCTTAAAGAATATCTGTAGGGTCTGATGATTCAACTTGTAGGTATAAATATTAATTATATTGAGGGTGGACCTTGCTCTCTCCTGCCTAAAGGACCCCTGGGTAATTCTAATGCATTATGAAATCATAAATTGAAATTGGTTTAGTTATATCTGTCAGGGACTTGGCATGTATTAGAATTCATCAACATATTATTCCCATGTAAAGTTCATTTCTTTGATTACACATTAAATTTAGAATCATTAATAAAAATCACAATTTTATGTTAGTAGGGAGTGACGTCATCTTCCTTTTTACCTTTCGGCTTTCAGATTTCTCATTCTAATGTTGGGAAATATTACATGTGGTAGCATTTGCCAGTTATTCCCAGCCTGACTTCTCCTCTTTTTAAATTCATGATTCCTCTAGGTTCCTAATTAGGAGCTGTCTTCTACTCATTCTAGTTCATTATTTAGGACATCATAAGAACCCTGTTTCAGTCCTTTATAGGTGAAAAAAGACAAAAACTACGTAAGCGTCCATCATGTGCCAGGTACTGGACCATATCCATTAACGTGTCAGCATTTCCCAAGATGTGTTGGATAGAATTAATAATGTTCATTGATACTCTGTAAAAACATGATTTCATGGTCAGGTAAATTCAGGGAAGGCTGGAATAAAGGAAGTTAAACTGATTTATTTAAAGGAAAGCTTGGTACAGATACAGTCTTTAATATACAAATACACATTCTGAATTTTCCAAGGAAATATTTTATTAGAGCATCTTAAGTGATTAATATTCTTCAAAAGTTTGGAAAATACATGTGATGACATTAAACCTTCATAATCACCCTTTCAGGTAAGTATTAATCTTGTTTTTACAGATGAGAAAATTCAGATTTAAAGAAGTTGGTAATTTTCTTCAGGTCAAAGAACTATGAAGTGGAGTCTGTATACAAAGATCTGATCTATATGAAAGCCCTTGTTTGTTCTTTCCCTCCCTTATTCCCTCCTTCCTTTCTGTCCTTCTATTTAAAATTACATGTATTTGCTTATCTAATTATAAAAGTAACATATTCACTAAAGACTCAAAAACAAACAAAAGCACAATTGATCAAGGAGTACGAAGTTTCAGTTATGCAAAACAAATAAGTTCTGGAAATCTAATATGCAGCAATGTGACTATGGTCAACAGCACTGTATGGTATACTTGAAACTTGCTAGGGTAGATCTCAGGTGTTCTCACCACATACACACACATAAGAAAGAAAATTTAGGTGATGGATTTATTAATTAGCTTGATTGTGGTGATTATTTCATGATGTATACATATATCAAAATATCAAATTGTACATTTTAAGTATACACAATTTTATTTGGCAATTATACCTCCATACATATGGGGAGAAGAAAATAAAAATTACTCACAACTCCTGCACCATGAGGTAACATTAAAGCCTTGACATTTAAAATTTTTCAAACACAAATGTGTATTGTATCTATACAGTGTGATTTTTTTTCAAAATCACGATTATAGTGCACATATTGTTAAACCTGCATTGTCAAAATTATCTAATTAAATAACCTTCAAAAATTCTATTTTGATGGCTGAAAATTATTCCATCACAGGAATTGGCCAAATTTATTTAGCTAAATCTTAGTTGTTGGACATGTAGGTTACATCCAATTTCTCACTATTATGAATAACACCATGAGGAACAACTTAGCACTTTACATCTTTGTGCATTTGTCTGATTATTTCTTTGCAATTAACTACACTCACATCCTACTAATAGTGTACACAGAAGAATGTTTGTTAACTCTCCTATAGGCTCTTATATGTCTATTTTTATTTCTTGACAACTTTGTAAGCAAAACGTGCATTTTATTGGTTGGCTTATTATGCTCTTATTATGCCATTTTGGCTGTCATTAAGCTGCCTTCCCACTAGTAGGTCTGGTGCCCCAAGTGGCCCTTCTAAGCATGGCAATTGTTTTGTTTCTAGCCCTCTTTTTGGTTTTCTCTTATGATGTGAATTAGCCACATTGATAACTGAGGTGAGGAATACAATCTGACTATAAAGACAAATAATACACATAGATATTAATATGGTTTATATTATGATTTTCTTAGCCTCTTCTTCCAATCTAACAGTTTTGACCCATAGTGCACATAACAGATAGCATTCACATATTGGACATATCCAATGGGGCACCATGGAATTTGCACAATTCTTGACATGTTACATACAATGACACTCCTTTTCTCTTGCTCTATAAAACATTTTGGAATCCAAGTTAGTGCAAGTAATGTTATAATAAGATAACTTCTCTAATTGATACCAAAATAAATAACTCACAATCATACTTCCTTAAAATATTATTAGTAGCAAATTATTTGCCATACAACTGTAATAGTATAAAATTCAACTGCTCTAACAGAGATTAAAATCAACGATGCCTTGAAGAAGACAGAAGTTCATTTCTTTCTCAAAGTAAAATCTGAGCAATTATGGCAGCTCTCTACTGAAAAGTCACCAAGGGTCCAGGCACCCTCCATCTTATTACTCTGCTATCCTTAGAATATTGACCTTATCCCACATGGTCCAAGATTACTCTCCTAATATCTGAATTTCAGCCAGCAAGAAAGGTATAAAATGGCAGTGGAGGCCATGTCCTTGATACTAAGGACATGACCCCAAAGATGTAAACTCTAGCCCATCTTTCCTTGACTACAACATAGACACATGGAACTACACTTACCTGCAGAGTAGCGTGGGCATGTCTTAAATTGAGGATGCCATAAATCCAGCTAAAAAGCAGGAGTTCTCTAACCATGAGTGAGAAGGGGGACAGTTAGAAGTGTCTGTTGTAACATTTCCCATGAGCGTATTGCTCTTGGATACAACCATTTCCCCTTATCTGCAGATTCGCTTTCCACAGTTTCAGTTACCCATGGTCAACCATGGTCTGAAAATATTAAATGGAAAATTCCAGAAATAAACAATTTGTAAATTTTGAATTGCATGCCATTCTGAGAAGCATGATGAAATCTCATGTTATACCACTTCATCCCACCCAGGACATGAATCATCCCTTTGTCCATTGTTTTATATGCTACCTGCCCATTAGCCATATGGGTTATCGGATGGACTGTCAGGTATCACAGGTCTTACGTTCAAGTAACCTTTATTTTGCTTAATAATGGCCCCAAAGAGCAAAAGTAGTAATGTTGGCAATTTGAATATGCCAAAGAGAAGCCAAAAAGTAGTTCGTTTAAGTGAAAAGGTGACAGCTCTCAACGTAATGAAGAAACAAAAAAAATTGTATGCTGAGGTTGCTAAGATCCATGGTAAGAATGAATCGTCTATGAAATTGTGAAGAAAAAAGAAATTTGTGCATAGTATATACAGGGTTCATTCAGTACTATCCAAGACTTCAGGAATCCACTGGAGGTCTTGGACTGCTGTACTTGATAACAGTTGCCTTAACAAGTTCAGTCTCCTGAACCATAGTAGTATCGAATTGACTCCCCTCATCCCAAATGAGTAGACTGCATTTCCTTTGGTTCTATGTCTGGATCATTAGACATATCAGTGGGCTAAGCTGAAGATGGGCGACATGGTTTGAGACCTGCCTTGTTCAATCTTTAAACTGTTTTTCTGTTCAGAGTTTGAGTTTTAATAAGAATCTAACTTATGCTGGGATCCTGGCCTTATTGTGAATAGACCAAAATGGTTAGCCTTACCATTTTCTACCTTGTTTACTCAGGAGAATGCACTCCAGCCTGGCGACAGAGCGAGACTCTGTCTAAAAAAAAAAAAAGAAAGAAAAGAAAAAAAAGCAGGAGCACTATTTCATTCACTATGGAAAGACAAGTTTCCCTCAACCTCTCAGTAGCTCAGCCCACATCTTCTTACTTCAATCCTTATAAACTACATGCATACCATCTGATTTCCCACTTCAGGAACCTGTAGGCCGTGCCTGAGGACTTTTTCGGGCCACCAAAACCCATCTTGCTGCTCACACTGCAGGCCAGACCTAGATTAACCCTGTCCTCAGAAGCCCCCAACCAAGACTAATGAGAGATGATGCATAAACATCCCAGCTTCCTTTCCCCTCAGGAGAGAGGCTCTGTTTCCTAGAGACGATTCTCGCTCTGTTGCCGGGCTGAAGTGCAGTGGCATGATCTTGGCTCACTGCAACCTCTACCTCCTGGGTTCAAGCGATTCTCCTGCCTCAGCCTCCCAAGTAACTGTGACTACAGGCACATGCCACCACGCCTGGCTAATTTTTGTGTTTTTAGTAGAGATGGGGTTTCACCATGTTGGCCAGGATGGTCTCAATCTCTTGACCTCGTGATCCGCCTGCCTCAGCCTCCCAAAGTGCTGGGATTACAGGTGTGAGCCACTGCACCCGGCCGCTCCTGCTATTTTAAAGCTAGAACTGTTGCATGGCAAAAACAAACAAATTATTCTAAGACTTTGTTAGATATGTAGTAAAGAGGAACGATACAACACAGTGGATTAACTTTAACACCAGAATTTTCTCATATGGCTTGGTAAAGATACACTTGATAGAAGATGGTACATTGCTGGGCAAACACTAGATGGTGCTGTTCTTTAGGCAGAAGACAGTCTGCAACTAGATTTTGGTGCTGATCTATTATTACAGTTTAGCATACAACTTTAAAACAGTTGGGCTTCAATCGATCAAAAAGTATTTACTGAACACCCATTAAGTGTCAGAGTTGGGCCTGAAATAGAAAGGAAAATAGTATTAAGTCTAGAATGACAGCAAAGCACAAAACTGAAGCAGTACCTTTCCAATGTAAATAGGCTGGATTTTTCTTTTCTTTAGAGAACTTAGAGAATTTATGTAGCATAAGAATTTTTTTATCCCCAAAGAACTTTATATTAATGGAACAATATTTGCCATCAGTTTTGATAATATTATTTCATGAATATTATATATCCAGTTACTAATTAACTATATTTGCCATTTGACTTTATGATTAAATGTAAAAGCATGATGTTTTCTGTAAAATACTATTCTAATATACTTCTAAAATATACCACCTTCATGAACCTTCCCATGTTAAATCCCACTAGATTTAATTACTCCAAACTTTTAGTATTACCCTGAGTAAATCTAGGGAGTCTTTATAGCAGTGCTTCTTAAACTTTAATGTGCATAATAGGCACCTGGGGATTTGATTAAAAATAAGATTCTGAGTCAGTGGGTCTGAGGTAGAGCCTTAGATTATGCATTTCTAACAAGTTCCCAGATGATGCTGATGCTACTGATCCACAGACAGCCCTCTGGGTAGATTTTTACTTGTAGATATGGTAATTGAGTTTTGCCATGGTTAGAAACATGTTTTAATTTTAATTTCCTGTAGGAAATTTTTCTTTGTGACTCTCCCTCCCTCTATCTTCAACTTCCTTTACCTACATCTTCACCATGTTCTTATAATTTACTGTATATTGCATGCAGTAGTCACTAAATAGATGTAGATGATGGATGGGAGAAGAAACTTTCTCCATAAAACATGGAGGGTTGGATAGCTTTAATTTGTCCCTTCAGAGCCATTCTCCTCTTGTCTTCACCTTGTTCTCTGGCCTGGGATGCTAACCTGTATGAACCTCATCAAGGAGCTCTTCTTTTGTCTGGCTTCCAGGTTGGTTTTGCTCATGGGGGCCCTAGTGAAATGTGTGTGTGTGTGAGAGAGAGACAGAGAGAGAGAGAGAGGAGTGAGATCAATTATTTATCCCTTGGCTTCCTCCCTGTAAAGTCACCTTGGGCTGTCTGAGAATGTTTACTGAAGTTCAGTAACCTTTTCAAGGTGTCCACTTGCATACAAGTCTCTCCTTTTGGGTTCTGGAAACTATTCTTTCCCTTTTCCCTTTGGGCCTGGGGTTAGTAACTGCTCCTATATTATTAGCTCTGTGATCCTTATGGTTCCTTGGCATTTTGCCCATACTCCTTAAAATAGTTCCTTTTTAAAATAAATTCTCCTCAAGTTAACCTAATTTGAGTATGCCAACCTGTTGGGATGCTGACTGAAACACTTGGTTACCAACGACTTCAGAATTATAAATAGGTAAAATTTGCTTGAGCTATAGGAAGACATAAAATAACAGAATGTGATATACTTATCACTTTAGTGGTGAGAGCATTTAAAATCTATTAATTTTCAAGAAAATAATACCTTATTATTAACCATAATTAACATATTGTACAAGTTCTCTTGAACTTATTCCTCCTGTAATACGTGTTAATTACATTGATCTAGCCATTTCACAGTGTATACATCCATATGTGTTACAAAACAACATACCATACATGAAAATTATGTACAATTTAAATTTGTCAAAAAAAAAATAAGCCAGGAAATTATGGAAACAATGTAAAAGATGACACAATTTGAGACATGTAGAAAAGTCTCAATTTTGACAAATATTTTATTGCTGTAAATTCCAAGAACATGTCAGCATTGCATGACATCAACTCTGTTGGGGCAATGACTGAAATTTGGCTTAGGTTTTTCATTATCTTTGTGGTGTTTGAAAATGTTCAGGCAGATTTTGTTTCTCTGGTCAGTGTGGGTCAGTGTCCAAGTTAGATATAGCCAAGCAGGGGCTTCTGGCTCATTAGAGAATATTTCCTGCTGGAGATATTTCCTGCTAGAGAATAGACTGCTGGTCTATATCCTTATCGCAATTGATGATGACAGACAACAGAAATAATAAACTTAACTTACTTTGAAAAACAACAGTAGTTATTGTCTTTCTTTGACTCATTCTTTTATCTGAACAGATTAGCTTTGCTGTTCTCTCATCTGAGTCCGTTTAATATTTGTGCATGTATATGGGAGTATAAAGGTTCTTAATCCAAGTTTTTACTAGAGAAAAAAAGTTTTATTGTGGTCTGATTACAGGAAATCTCGCTTTATATAAAATATGCCCATAACCCTACTTAATTTGCACCTATTAAAATGTCAAAAAATGGTACATCTTGAATTTGATCTGGAATATTCCAGAGTGATAAAGTTTTTAGTCCTCTTAAGTGTGGCAGGGATTTTCTTCTTGGTTGCATTGATTCCTTCTCCATTTGATTCTAACACTTGAGGCTGCAAACTCATTTTCCTAAATAAATGGTCACGGTGTTTACCTGAATTTTATTACTATGGCAGAGAGCTCATCTTTGGGATTTTTTTAAATGGGGAAAATTTCATGGCATGTTTTCAAGGTTATTACCCAAAGCAGCATATATATAACAAGGTTTTATTTTTCTTTTAAAGTTATTGTCAGAATAGATGCCAATATAGTGGTTTCAGTTGCTCAAATGATCGTGGCTAGCAAGAACTTTTTAATTTGAGACAATTAGGAAATCTAGTTGGAATGTTTAGAAAAATAAACTATCATACTGGCTCACTAATTGATTTCTTCTGTACTTTAATCATTCAGCCATTCATCCTCTGGGATTGAAACAAGTGCCAAGTGTATCAAGAGGAAAAATAATCTGTTTTCTCATGGAGCTCATCTTCTTAGATGAGTAGCATGTATACACAAATAAATTATAATTTGTTTTAGCAATGATTAAAGTATTAGGTACAAGATATAGAGGAAGGAGGGCCTAACCTAATTTTGGGGGAGAGAGATTGGTTAGAAGACCTTCATAGAGAAGTTGACATCTGAGTGGGGTTTTGAAGTTTGAATAGAAGATGAGAGATGGTGGGTAGTTAGGAGCCAAATTATAAAAGGTCTTATACCTTCTGCTAAGGAAGTTGGTTTGGTTTTATTCTGTAGGCAATCATAAACTTCTAGATAATTTTACCTAGGAAAGAGATATTATCAAATTTGCATTTTGGAAGGAACTTTTCAGGAATGATGTAAGAGATGCACTAGAAGGGAGGGTTGGAGTTGTGTTTATATGAGGCTGGAGATAGGGAAAGCAACTAGGAGCTATGCAAAGAACCCACACAAGAGCTAAAAATTGCTTAAACTAAGTGAGAATGAAGAGAAAGCGGCAGATTCAAGAGATAATTAGGAAGCAGAATTGGCAAGACAATATCTGAGAAATTATTACTAAAATATAGAATATATAAAAGAGAATATGTTGGGAAGATGGATGGGAAGAGAGAATGATTTTATGTTTTTGATGTTTTGAGGTTGTAGCACCCCTAACAGATAACTAGACTGCTATATAACCTTAGATAACAGCTAAGTAAGTCTGGAGTAGAGACATGTTTGGAAATCAGAGAATGGTTAAAACTAGAGGAGTAGATGGGATGTTTGAGGGGCTGAGTGCAGGGCAGGCTCTCCAATCTGTTTTTCTGTCTCCTTGCTTTTCTTTTGTGCAACACTCTGATCTCATGTTGCTAATTGCTGATGCTTTCCACCAGGATGAGGGAGGGGGGCGTGTCCTAAGCCCAGTTAAGAATCACTAGAAGCTTGACTAAGAAGTTCCTTATAAATGTAGTAAAAGAATGAGGAGAAAGTGAAGTCCCAGAATCCAAAGAAAGACGGTTTTAAGAAAGCAAAAAACCCAATTGCTCAACAAGGGGTTAGTTTACTGTAAAAGTAGAAGACAGAAGGGAAAAGCTTGGTATTGTTCTTGGTGATGATTGTTTGGATATGACACCAAAAGCACAAGCAACAAGAACAAAATAGACAAGTAGGACTATCTCAAACTAAAAGCTTCTGTACAGCAACGGACACAATCAACAGAGTGAAAAGGCAACCTGCTTAAAGGGAGAAAATATTTGTAAACTATTTATCTGATAGGAGGTTAACATCCAAAATATATAAACATTTCCTACAACGTAAGAGCAAAAACCCCAAAATCTGATTGAAAAGTGGGCATAGGACTTGAATAGACATTTCACCAAGAAAGTCGTACAAATGACCAACGGTTATATGAAAAGGTGCTCAACATCTTTAATCATCAGGGAAATGCGAATTAAAATCACAATGAAATATCATCATACACTTGTTAGGATGGCTATTATTTAAAAAAAAGAAATATTTTCAAGGATGTGGAAAAATGGAAACCCTTATATACAGTTGGTGGGAATGTAGAATGGCACAGTCACTATGGAGAAAAGTATGAAGGTTTCTCAAAAAATTAAAAACAGAACTACCAAATGATCCAGCAGTCTCACTACTAGATATATATCCAAAAGAATAGAAATTAGGATTTTTTTTTTTTTTTTTTTTTT
>NW_016814994.1:61079-66043 GCF_001698545.2 Rhinopithecus bieti | reverse complement strand
TTTTTTTGAGATGGAGTCTCGCTCTGTCGCCCAGGCTGGAGTGGAATGGCACGATCTCGGCTCACTGCAACCTCTGCCTCCTGGGTTCAAGCAATTCTCCTGCCTCAGTAGCTGGGATTACAGGCACGCGCCATCATGCCTGGCTAATTTTTGTGTTCTTGTAGAGACAGGGTTTTACCACGTTGGCCAGGCTGGTCTCAAACTCCTGACCTCACTTGATCTGCTTGCCTCGGCCTCCCAAAGTACTGGGATTACAGGCATGAGCCACCACACCCGGCCTGAAATCGGGATCTTGAAGAGATATATGCGTTTCTATGTTCATTGCAGTATTATTCATGATAGGCAAGATTTGAAAACAACCTAAATGTCCATCAGTGGATGAATGGATAAAGAAAAAATGTGTTATATAATGGTATATAATAATGGAATATTATTCAGCCTTAAAAAGAAAGAAATTCTGCCACATGTGATAACATGGATGAGAGGACATTATGCTATGTGAAATAAACCAGTCACAGTAGGAAAAATACTGCATGATTCCACTTATATGAGGTATGTAAAGTAGTCAAACTCAAAGAATAGAAAGTAGAGTGGTAGTTTACAGGGGCTATTGAGAGGGGGAAAAGGAGAGTTGATAAAAGTGTATGAAGTTTCAGTTATGAAAGATGATTAAGTTCTGGAGATCAGCTGTACAACATAGTTTCTATGGATAACAATTCTGAGTTGTGCACTTAAAAATTGATTAAGAAGGTAGATCTCACATTAAGTGTTCCTACAGAAAAGCAAAACAAAACCACAAAGGGGCATGAAGAAACTTTTGGGGGTGATTGATATTTATTATCTTGATTGTGGTGGTCATTTCACTAGTGGGTGCCTATGTCCAAACTCATCAAGTTGTACACATAAAATATGTGTGATTTTGTATATCAATTTTGCATCAATAAAGCTGTTAAAAGAGAGAACATTTAAAAAATTTAAAACATGTATGGTGATAATCATGCTTAAGAGGTCTACCTCTAGCATTAAACATGGATGACTCTGAAGTCAGAAATTATTGAGGAAGACTCTCAAGCATTTGAAATGATTGTCATGGACTGCTTTGTTAAAACTTTATGTCTTTCATAAACTTATTTCACTTCATTTTGAGCAAACTTTGCTATTTTCAATACCTGCAAGAAGTATTTTGAACATGTGTTTAAAATTATTTTCTTCAGAATCTGCCTAATCATTGTCTTTTATATTCTGAAAGTTATTCCTCTGGTAAAAACAAGGGTGCAAATTCTGTTTTTCTAGAAACAGAATGATATACTCAAACTGATATTAGAATTCAGGGTTCAAACATGGATATAATAGTAAAGTTCCTTCTGTCTATACTGTGGCTAACATTTGGTGGATTCAATTTGCAAAAACTGCTGCATGAGAGAATGCTACATACAGGCCCCCTGCTGCTTCTAGTTTTGCTGCTGTTAATCAGACTTAGTGCAATAATAAAAATGTCAAGCTCAGCTACACACAAGCCTACTTCAGAGACAGCACACGTTTGATTCCAGACCACCACAATAAAGTGAGTCATGCAAATAAAGTGAGTCACGCAAATTTTTGGTTTCCCAGTGCATATAAAAATTATGTTTACATTATACTGTAGTCTATTGAGTATGCAATAGCATTATGTCTAAAAAGAACAATGTACGTATCTTAATTGAAAAATACTTTATTGTTAAAAAATGCTAATCATGATCTGAGCCTTCAGTGAGTTGTAATCTTTTAACTGGTGGAGGGTCTTGCCTTAATGTGGATGGCTGCTGACCAATCAGGGTGGTTGTTGAAGATTGGGATATCTGTGGCAATTTCTTAAAATAAGACAACAATGAAGTTTGATGCATTGATTGACTTCCTTTCATGAAAGATTTCTCTGTAGCGTGTGATGCTATTTGATAGCATTTTACCCATAGAGCTTCTTTCAAAATTGGAGTCAGTTCTCTCAAAGCTTGTCACTGCTTTATCAACTAAGTTTATGTAATATTCTAAAGTCTTTGTTGTCATTTCAACAATGTTCACAGCATCTTCAGCAGGAGTATATTTCATCTCAAGGAACCACTTTTGTTTTCATCCATGAGAAGCAGCACCTCACACATTCAAGGTTGATCATGAGATTGCAACAATTCAGTCACATCTTCAGGTTCCACTTGTAGTTCTTTTGCTAATTCTCTCACATCTGCAGTTACTTCCTCCACTGAAGTCTTGAATTCCTCTCAAAGTCATCCATGAGGATTGGAATTAACTTCTTTCAAACTCTTGTTGATATTTTGGCCTCCTCCCATGAATCACAAATGTTTTAATGGCCTCTAGAATGGTGAATTCTTTCTAGACTTTTTTTTATATCTTTTTTTTTTTTTTTTTTTTATTGGACGGAGTCTCGCTCCGTCACCCAGGCTGGAGTGCAGTGGCCGGATCTCAGCTCACTGCAAGCTCCGCCTCCCGGGTTTACGCCATTCTCCTGCCTCAGCCTCCCGAGTAGCTGGGACTACAGGCGCCCGCCACCTCGCCCGGCTAGTTTTTTGTATTTTAGTAGAGACGGGGTTTCACCATATTAGCCAGGATGGTCTCGATCTCCTGACCTCGTGATCCGCCCGTCTCGGCCTCCCAAAGTGCTGGGATTACAGGCTTGAGCCACCGCGCCCGGCCTGACTTTTTTTTATATCTAAGAGGAATCTGTACCCCTGTGTTTATTTAATTTTTTTTAATGCTTTGTAATATCCTTTATTTAAAAATTTTTTGTAGGTACATAGTAGGTGTATATATTTATGCATTATATGAGATATATTGATACAGGCATGCAATGCATAATAATTACACCAAGGTAAATGGGATATCCATCACCTCAGGCATTTATCCTTTGTGTTACAAACAATCCAATTACACTCTTCTAGTTATTTTTAAATGTACAATTAAATTATTTTTGACTATAGTTGTCTTGTTGTGCTAGCAAATACAAGGTCTTATGCGTTATGCATTATTTCTATGTTTTTAAATATCCACTACCATTCCTACTTTACCCCCATACTCCTCTGCTCCCCTTCCCACCCTTTGGTAACTATCCTACTCTCTATCTCCATGAGTTCAATTGTTTTAGATTTTAGCTTCCACAAATAAGTGAGAACATGTGAAGTTTGTCTTTCTGTGCCTGGCTTATTTCACTTAATATAATGATCTCCAGTTCCATCCATGTTGTTGCAAATGACAGGATTTCATCTTTTTTATGGCTGAATAGTACTCCATTGTGTTTATGTACCCCATTTTCTTTATCCATTTATCTGTTGATGGACACTTAGGTTGCTTCCAAATTTTGACTATTGTGAATAGTGCTACAATAAACATGGGAGTTCAGATATCTCTTTGATATACTGATTTCCTTTCTTATGGGCATATATACCTAGGAGTGGGATTTCTGGATCATATGGTAGCTCTGTTTTTAGTATTTAGTTCTTGTTGTTTTTTGTTTTTTGTTTTTTTTTTTAAACAAGGTCTTGTTCTGTCACCCAGGCTAGAGTGAAGTGCCGTGATAATAGCTCACTGCAGCCTTGAACTCCTGGGCTCAAGCAATCCTCCTGCCTTAGCCTCCCAGTGTGCTGGGATTGTAGGCATAAGTCACCTTGGCTGACTTATTTTTAGTGTTTTGAGGAATCTCAAAACTGTTCTCCATAGTGGTTGCACTAATTTTCATTCCCCAAAACAGTGTATGTGGGTACTGTTTTCACCCCGTCCTCGCCAGCATTTGTTATTGCCTGACTTTTGGGTAAAAGCCATTTTAACTGGAGTGAGATGGTATCTTATTATATTTTTGCTTCGCATTTCTCCAGTGATCAATGATGTTGAGCACTTTTTCATATTCCTGTTTGCATTTGTATATTTTCTTTTGAGAAATCTCTATTTATATCTTTTGCCCATTTGTAATCAGATTATTAGATTTTCTCCTCTAGAATTGTTTGAACTTTTTATATATTCTGGTTATTAATATCTTGTCAGATGGGTAGTTTGGAAATATTTTCTCCCATTTAGTGTCTTTTCACTTTGTTGGCTGTTTCCTTTGCTGTGTAGAAGCTTTTTAACTTGATGTGATCCCATTTGTCCATTTTTGCTTTGGTTGCCTGTACTTGTGAGGTATTGCCCAAGAAATCTTTGACCAATGCAATGTCCTGGAGAGTTTCTCCAATTTTTTTTGTAGTGGTTTCATAGTTTGAGGCCTTAGATTTAAGTCTTTAATCCATTTTGATTTGATTTTTGTATATGGTGAGAGAGAGGTGTCTAGTTTCATTCATTTGCATATAGAGATGCAGTTTTCCCAGTACCATTTATTGAAGATACTGTCCTTTCCCTGATGCATGTTCTTGGCACCTTTCTCAAAAATGAGTTCACTGTAGATGTATGGCTTTATCTCTGGGTTCTCTATACTGTTCCACTGATCTATGTGTCTGTTTTTATGCCAGTACCATGCTGTTTTGGTTACTATAGCTTTGTAGTATAATTTAAAGCCAGGTAATATGATTCCTCCAGTTTTGTTATTTTTGCTCAGGATAGCTTTGGCTATTCTGATTCTTTTGTGGTTCCATATAAATTTTAGGATTGTTTTTCTATTTCTGTGAAGAATGTCATTGGTATTTTGATAAGGATTGCACTGAATCTGTAGATTGCTTTGGGTAGTATGCTTTGGGTCATTTTAACAATACTGATTCTTCTAATCCATGATAATGGAATATCTTTTTACATTTTTGTGTCATCTTTAACTTCTGGCATCAATGTTTTACAATTTTCACTGTAGAGGACTTTCACTTCTTTGCCTAAGCTAATCTCTAGGCATTTAATTTTATTTGTAACTATTGTAAATGGGATTACTTTCTTGATTTCACTTTTAGATTGTTTGCTATTGGCATACAGAAATGCTACTTTTTTTTTTTTTTTTTTTT